>NW_027455750.1:217500-295000 GCF_040206685.1 Ascaphus truei
AACTAAAGGCTTTTTCTGGGATTCTGCCGACGCCTGCGGGGGAAGAAGGGATCGAGGCCTGGAGGGTCCATACACTCCAAGCCATAGCGGAGTGGTCGTGCTCTGAAGCCAGCAAAAGACAGAGGCTGGTCGAGTGCCTCCGAGGTCCAGCCGCCTGGCTGGTACGGATGCACTGAAACGTGGAAGGAGAAGTTACTGCACAGGAACTAGTGGAAATGCTAATTCAGTCCTTTGCCCGAAAAGACGACGAGGATGAGCTAATGGCTCAGTTCAAAGCTCTTCGCCAAAAGCAAGGACAGGATTTATCTGCCTTTGTTTGTGATCTACAGCTGTCCCTGGGGACCCTCCTGGACAAACGTATAATTTCTGCGGCTGAAGCGGACCGATACTGACTCAAACAGTTACTCAAGGGGTCGTTACCTGATCACAACATAGCTATAATGATGCGGGCCGCACTGACCGCTGTAGTACCCCCCAAGTACAGGGAATTAATGGAGTACATCAGAGAACATGAAGTGCAGCAACATTTCCATGAACCAAAGAAACCCAAAGCTACCATCAAGAGTGATCCCGTGGTTCCCGCTGCCCCGAAGGGTAAGAAATCTTCCGCCCCAGAGGAGGAAGCAACTCACAAGCCGCCTGCCAGGGAAAGTTGTGTTCCTGAGAGGTTATCATCCGAGTACAACGGTCGTCCTGAGCGCCGCGAAGTAGTTTGCTACAACTGCGGGAAGAAAGGCCACGTCTCTTACAACTGTCCGGAGAGGGAGGACCCTCCAGAAGAAAAACCGCCCGACAGAAGAAACCCAGCCCGGTCGATGGTATGCCGAGTACAAACTGCCGAGTCTGGCCCGGAAACCCCTTCGGGAGCCTCCGATGTCCCTGCTGTCGCCAGCCCCGGGGATGACGCCTCCTCCCGGGAAGCTTTTAGCCAAGTAGGCCCCGCGGCTATCATACGGGTATTACTGGAAGGGATCTATGCGTCGGCCCTACTGGACACAGGATCACAAGTGACCATTATATACCGTCCGTTCTATGACCAGCACCTCAGACACTGCCCCCTGAGAGCGGCGATCATGTGAAAGTACGGGGGTTAAGCAATGAAGACTACCCCATCAATGGGATTGTAAGGGTTCAAATGGAAATACCCAAGCTGAACACCGGCAAGAAACACCCCATGCATTTAGCGGCCCTGGTGTGCCCGGAGCCCCAAGACCAGTGCAAGTACCCGATCATCTTGGGCACCAACCCTTATATAGTACAAGCGGTGATCCGAGCGTACCTGAAAGAGACTAATGAGTTGCCGCTAGCCACCTGTCTCATAGATCCGGTCCTACGAGAAGAGTGCAAACGGGTATATGCCCTGGAGCGTCACGGGGATCTCTACAACCGTCAACACGGACTGACGACCATATTACCAGGGGGAGTGCAAAGAATGGTCGTCTGGTGTTGTTATCCCGAACGAGATGAGAGCGATCAGCTGTTCTCTCTGGAGAGTATGCCTGAAGAAGACGAAGTTCAGAGAGGGTATAGGGTACTACCCGAAGTGAGGGAGTGGACGGCTAAGATCCCTCTACGAACCCACGTGTATGTGCAGAACCTCTCCCCTTTCCCGATGGAATTTGATGCCGACCAGAAGTTGGGTTGCATATATCCGGTCAGCCCTGTAGAAAACAAGCCTCAGGTGAAGGCGGCAGCCGTGGATGAGCGGTTAGTCGATCTGGACTTCAACTTCGGTGAGTCAACGCTGTCCACCAGGTGGAAAGAACGGTTGACAACCCATCTGAATCAACGACGACATGTGTTCTCCATGAGTGAGATGGATGTGGGGTGCAGTCGCAGTGCCCAACATACCATTCGACTGAGTGATGCCACTCCATTCCGAGAACGCTCTCGTCGCATCGCCCCGCGGGATGTGGACGATGTGAGGAACGTCATACAAGACATGGAAACCGCTGGGATTTTGACGGAGTCTCGGGGGCCCTACGCGTCACCCATAGTGGTGGTGCGGAAAAAGAACGGTTCCGTACGTCTGTGTGTCGACTATCGAACTCTGAACAATCGTACTATACCGGATCAGTAAAACCTTCCGCGCATTGAAGACATCCTGAATGCTCTGAATGGAAGCCAATGGTTCAGCGTGCTCGATCTACGATCTGGATACTATCAGGTACCTATGACTGCCGAGGATCAGGAGAAGACAGCTTTCGTCTGCCCCCTTGCGTTCTATCAATTTACACGTATGCCCCAAGGTATATGTGGGGCCCCTGCTACCTTCCAGCGATTGATGGAAAAGACTATCGGGGACATGAGCCCGCGGGAGTGTCTTGTATACCTGGATGACGTCATTGTCTTCGGAAGAACTCTAGAAGAGCACGAAGAGAGGTTGCTTAAAGTGATAGACCGTCTGGGGAACTAAGGATTGAAATTGTCTCTAGACAAGTGCCGGTTTTGCCATACCTCAGTGATCTACGTGGGACACATCGTGCCCGCCCAAGGGATCGCCACCGACCCCGCCAAGGTAGAAGCAGTCGTGAACTGGCCTCGTCCCGAGAATGTCACGGAGCTGCGATCCTTCCTGGGATTCTGTGGGTACTACCATCGTTTCGTAGAAGGGACTCTAGTTGAGCGAAACCCCTGAACAATCTGTTGAAGATATACCCCGACGAAACCGGGAGGAAGGCTGTATCAGCTCGCCAACCGTTTGGTGATAAATGGACGTCTGAGTGTGAACAGGCCATCTCGAAATTGAAGAAATGTCTGACCGAAGCGCCGGTGCTTGCGTATGCTGATCCCGAACAACCATACGTTCTGCATGTGGATGCCAGTCTTAATGGACTGGGTGCAGTCCTGCACCAGAAGCACCCCGAGGGCCTTCGGCCTGTTGCCTACATCAGTCGCAGTCTGACCCCCAGTGAACAGAGGTACCCCGTCCACAAGTTGGAGTTTATGGCCCTCAAGTGGGCGATCACCGAGAAGCTCCACGACTACCTGTACGGAGTGACGTTTGAGGTAAGGACGGATAACAATCCCCTCATGTACATCAATACGTCGGCCAAATTAGATGCAGCAGGACACCGATGGCTGGCCGCTCTAAACAATTACAGCTTTTCCATGAAGTATAAGCCGGGACCATTGAATGTCGGGGCTGACGCACTTTCCCGACGGCCCGGACTACTTGCTACCCCAGATGATGAGGAATGGGTAGAACTCCCAGGACCCGGAGTGCGAGCTATGTGTAGCACTGCCGCCATCGTCAACGACCAAGTGGCCTTCTCAGAATTACGAGTGGCAGATTCATTGGGATGCCAGTCGCAGGCTGTCCCAGCTGCTTACTGCGGCCCCAAAGGGATGAACATAACGCACGACAAGGTGCTACGGTGGAAAGATCTGGTAGATTATCAAATACGAGATCCTGTCGTCAGTATCATTAGGCAAGCCGTTGAAAAGAAGAACCCAGCCCTTCTGAAGCGTGCTCCCAATGACTTAGTGGCATTGCTCATGCGGGAAGTGGACAAATTCGAAATAGACAATTGCTTGCTCTATTGGGTGGTGCAATACCACAACCACCCGGATAGGCGACAACTAGTCCTCCCAAAGAACTTGCAATACATGGTGTTGAAGTCCCTACATGATGAGCATGGACATCTCGGAATAGAGAAGACTTTTGGGTTGGTCAGAGACCGGTTTTTCTGGCCCAAGATGCGAGAGGCCGTTGAATGCCACTGTCGCCGTTGTAATAAGTGTACACAGCGCAAGACTTTGCCCACCAGAGCAGCCCCTATGGGCCATCTGAAGAGTTCTGGTCCCATGGACCTTGTGTGTATGGACTTTCTGTGCATTGAGCCTGATAGCCGGGGAATATGCAATGTGCTGGGAGCCCGGTAAGCCCAGGCCTTCCCCACGAAAGATCAGAAAGCCCTCACAGTCTCCCAGCAGCACTGCAGCCTCACACCCCCCCCCCCCTCCCTCCCCGCAGCACACCGGCCCTCCCTCCCCACAGCACACCGGCCCTCCCTCCCCGCAGCACACCGGCCCTCCCTCCCCACAGCACACCGGCCCTCCCTCCCCGCAGCACACCGGCCCTCCCCCCACGTAGCACAGGCCCCCGCAGCACTGACCTCCCCCGTGCAGGGACCGGGCCGTTCAGCCATACCCCCCCACCCCCCGTATCTGTGTGTATTTATTTGTGTGTGTGTGTGTGTATCTGCATCTGTGTGTGTGTATCTGTGTGTATTTATTTATTTATGTGTGTGTGTGTGTATTTATGTGTGTGTGTATTTGTGTGTGTGTGTGTGTGTGTATTTGTGTGTGTGTGTATTTGTGTGTGTGTGTATTTATGTGTGTGTGTATTTGTGTGTGTGTGTATTTATGTGTGTCTGTGTGCAGGGAGCTGCCTGCACGGATCTCATGCCTTTCCTCCCTCCCTGAGAGAGTGAGAGAGAGAGTGAGAGAGAGTGTGTCTGAGAGAGTGAGAGAGAGTGTCTGAGAGAGTGAGAGAGAGTGTCTGAGAGAGTGAGAGAGAGAGTGTGTCTCAGAGAGTGAGAGAGTGTATCTGAGAGAGTAAGAGAGATAGTGTCTGTCTGAGAGAGGTAGAGTGTGTGTCTGAGAGAGGTAGAGTGTGTGTCTGAGAGAGGTAGAGTGTCTGTCTGAGAGAGGTAGAGTGTCTGTCTGAGAGAGGTAGAGTGTCTGTCTGAGAGAGGTAGAGTGTCTGTCTGAGAGAGGGAGAGTGTCTGTCTGAGAGAGGGAGAGTGTCTGTCTGAGAGAGGGAGAGTGTCTGTCTGAGAGAGGGAGAGTGTCTGTCTGAGAGAGGGAGAGTGTCTGTCTGAGAGAGGGAGAGTGTCTGCCTGAGAGAGGGAGAGTGTCTGCCTGAGAGGGAGAGTGTCTGCCTGAGAGAGGGAGAGTGTCTGCCTGAGAGAGGGAGAGTGTCTGCCTGAGAGAGGGAGAGTGTCTGTCAGAGAGAGGGAGAGTGTCTGTCTGAGAGAGGGAGAGTGTCTGTCTGAGAGAGGGAGAGAGTGAGGTCAGAGAGAGGTGAGGTCAGAGAGAGTGAGAGAGTGAGGTCAGAGAGAGTGAGAGAGTGAGGTCAGAGAGAGTGAGAGAGTGAGGTCAGAGAGAGTGAGAGAGAGAGGTCAGAGAGAGTGAGAGAGAGAGGTCAGAGCGAGTGAGAGAGAGAGGTCAGAGTGAGTGAGAGAGAGAAGTCAGAGAGAGAGAGAGAGGTCTTAGAGAGAGGTCTTAGAGAGAGGTCTGAGAGAGAGGTCTGAGAGAGAGGTCTGAGAGAGAGGTCTGAGAGCGAGAGAGAGGTCTGAGAGAGAGAGAGAGGTCTGAGAGAGAGAGAGGTCTGAGAGAGAGAGAGGTCTGAGAGAGAGAGAGGTCTGAGAGAGAGGTCTGAGAGAGAGAGAGGTCTGAGAGAGAGAGAGGTCTGAGAGAGAGAGAGGTCTGGGAGAGAGAGAGGTCTGAGAGAGAGAGGTCTGAGAGAGAGAGAGAGAGAGAGAGGTCAGAGAGAGAGAGAGGTCAGAGAGAGAGAGGTCAGAGAGAGAGAGAGAGAGAGAGAGAGAGGTCAGAGAGAGAGAGAGAGAGAGGTCTGAGAGAGAGAGAGAGGTCTGAGAGAGAGAGAGAGAGAGAGAGAGAGAGAGAGAGAGAGAGAGAGAGAGAGATCTGAGAGAGAGAGAGGTCTGAGAGAGAGAGGTCTGAGAGAGAGAGGGAGAGGTCAGAGAGAGAGGTCAGAGAGAGAGAGAGAGAGAGAGAGAGAGAGAGAGAGAGAGAGAGAGAGAGAGAGACAGGTCTGAGAGAGAGAGAGACAGGTCTGAGAGAGAGAGAGAGAGAGAGAGAGAGAGACAGGTCTGAGAGAGAGAGAGACAGGTCTGAGAGAGAGAGAGGTCTGAGAGAGAGAGAGGTCTGAGAGAGAGAGTTCTGAGAGAGAGAGTTCTGAGAGAGAGAGAGAGAGACAGAGAGAGAGAGAGAGAGAGAGAGGTCTGAGAGAGAGAGAGAGGTCTGAGAGAGAGAGAGAGGTCTGAGAGAGAGAGAGAGGTCTGAGAGAGAGAGAGGTCTGAGAGAGAGAGAGGTCTGAGAGAGAGAGAGAGGTCTGAGAGAGAGAGAGAGAGGTCTGAGAGAGAGAGGTCTGAGAGAGAGAGGTCTGAGAGAGAGAGGTCTGAGAGAGAGAGAGAGGTCTGAGAGAGAGAGAGAGAGAGGTCTGAGAGAGAGAGAGAGAGGTCTGAGAGAGAGAGGTCTGAGAGAGAGAGAGGTCTGAGAGAGAGAGGTCTGAGAGAGAGAGGTCTGAGAGAGAGAGGTCTGAGAGAGAGAGAGGTCTGAGAGAGAAAGAGAGGTCTGAGAGAGAAAGAGAGAGAGAGAGAGAGAGAGTGAGGTCTGAGAGAGAGAGAGTGAGGTCTAAGAGAGAGAGAGAGAGGTCTGAGAGAGAGAGAGGTCTGAGAGAGAGAGAGGTCTGAGAGAGAGAGAGAGGTCTGAGAGAGATCTGAGAGAGAGAGAGAGGTCTGAGAGAGAGAGAGAGAGAGAGGTCTGAGAGAGAGAGAGAGGTCTGAGAGAGAGAGAGAGGTCTGAGAGAGAGAGAGAGGTCTGAGAGAGAGAGAGAGGTCTGAGAGAGAGAGAGAGGTCTGAGAGAGAGAGAGAGGTCTGAGAGAGAGAGAGAGGTCTGAGAGAGAGAGAGAGGTCTGAGAGAGAGAGAGAGAGGTCTGAGAGAGAGGTCTGAGAGAGAGGTCTGAGAGAGAGAGGTCTGAGAGAGAGAGGTCTGAGAGAGAGAGGTCAGAGAGAGAGAGAGGTCTGAGAGAGAGAGAGAGGTCTGAGAGAGAGAGAGAGGTCTGAGAGAGAGAGAGGTCTGAGAGAGAAAGAGAGGTCTGAGAGAGAAAGAGAGAGAGAGGTCTGAGAGAGAGAGTGAGGTCTGAGAGAGAGAGAGAGAGAGAGAGAGAGTGAGGTCTGAGAGAGAGAGAGTGAGGTCTGAGAGAGAGAGAGAGTGAGGTCTAAGAGAGAGAGAGAGAGTGAGGTCTGAGAGAGTGAGGTCTGAGAGAGTGAGGTCTGAGAGAGTGAGGTCTGAGAGAGTGAGGTCTGAGAGAGTGAGGTCTGAGAGAGTGAGGTCTGAGAGAGTGAGGTCTGAGAGAGAGAGAGAGAGAGAGTGAGGTCCGAGAGAGAGAGTGAGGTCCGAGAGAGAGAGTGAGGTCAGAGAGAGTGAGGTCCGAGAGAGAGAGTGAGGTCCGAGAGAGAGAGAGAGAGAGAGTTAGGTCTGAGAGAGAGAGAGTGAGGTCTGAGAGAGAGTGAGGTCTGAGAGAGAGAGAGTGAGGTCTGAGAGAGAGAGAGAGTGAGGTCTGAGAGAGAGAGAGAGTGAGGTCTGAGAGAGAGAGAGCGAGGTCTGAGAGAGAGAGAGAGAGAGTGAGGTCTGAGAGAGAGAGAGAGTGAGGTCTGAGAGAGAGAGAGAAAGTGAGGTCTGAGAGAGAGAGAGAGAGAGAGAGGTCTGAGAGAGAGAGAGAGAGTGAGGTCTGAGAGAGTGAGGTCTGAGAGAGTGAGGTCTGAGAGAGAGAGAGAGAGAGAGAGAGTGAGGTCCGAGAGAGAGAGTGAGGTCCGAGAGAGAGAGTGAGGTCAGAGAGAGTGAGGTCCGAGAGAGAGAGTGAGGTCCGAGAGAGAGAGAGAGAGTTAGGTCTGAGAGAGAGAGAGTGAGGTCTGAGAGAGAGTGAGGTCTGAGAGAGAGAGAGTGAGGTCTGAGAGAGAGAGAGAGAGAGAGAGAGAGAGTGAGGTCTGAGAGAGAGAGAGTGAGGTCTGAGAGAGAGAGAGAGTGAGGTCTGAGAGAGAGAGAGCGAGGTCTGAGAGAGAGAGAGAGAGTGAGGTCTGAGAGAGAGAGAGAGAGAGAGGTCTGAGAGAGAGAGTGAGGTCTGAGAGAGAGAGAGTGAGGTCTGAGAGAGAGAGAGTGAGTGAGGTCTGAGAGAGAGAGGGAGAGTGAGGTCTGAGAGAGAGAGAGAGTGAGGTCTGAGAGAGAGAGAGAGTGAGGTCTGAGAGAGAGAGAGTGAGGTCTGAGAGAGAGAGAGAGAAAGTGAGGTCTGAGAGAGAGAGAGAGAGGTCTGAGAGAGAGAGAGAGAGTGAGGTCTGAGAGAGAGAGTGAGGTCTGAGAGAGAGAGAGAGTGAGGTCTGAGAGAGAGAGAGTGAGGTCTGAGAGAGAGAGAGTGAGGTCTGAGAGAGAGAGAGTGAGTGAGGTCTGAGAGAGAGAGGGAGAGTGAGGTCTGAGAGAGAGAGAGAGTGAGGTCTGAGAGAGAGAGAGTGAGGTCTGAGAGAGAGAGAGAGAGAGAGTGAGGTCTGAGAGAGAGAGTGAGGTCCGAGAGAGAGAGAGTGAGGTCCGAGAGAGAGAGATTGAGAGTGTGTGAGAGTGTCTGAGAGAGACACCAACTGCGCACTACAACTGTTAGGTATGTATAAACACCTTTGTTTTTACTTTGGGTGCCGCGGAAAAATCCTGTTCGCCTTGGGGAGCCTTGAAAAATTCTGATTGCTTTGGGGAGTCTTGAACCGAAAAAGTTTGGAAACCACTGGCTAGGGGACAATAGATTGTATTTATCAGGTATGCTTTCTGGCAACGGAGGACATGGCCCTGCAGTATGCTGACGAGGACGCCCATCATATTACCAGGGGTAAGTAGAATGGTTTTTAATTACTTTATTTATGCTTCATGGCTAATGTTGTGTTTAATAATGGACAAATAATCTATTATCCATATCTGGCTAATAGTTATTTTACCCATTACTGTACTGTATGTGTTTAGTGGGGGGAGGTGTATTTATTGAAATGTAGACTATTTTTTATATCTTTTTTTAAAACAGGAATGGTACCACAAGCCAGCAAGGACCCATGGGGACCACCCGATGACCCCCGGACACCCACGGGTATCACCTGAGGACCCACTGACACCTGTGGGGAGGAACCGGGGGCCCCACAGCTGTGGGGGCCCAGACACCTGCAGGGACCACCTGAGGACCCCCAGACACCCATGGAACCACCTGAGGGTCCCCAGACACCAGTGGGGACGACACAGGGACCCTCAGACACCACGGGAACCACCTGGAGGCCCATAGAGCCTAGCGGGGACCACCTGAGGGCCCCAAGACACCCGTGGAAACCCCCCGGGGTGCACTGTGGGGCCTGCGGACACCCATGGGGACCACCTGGGGACCCCCGCCGGCCTGTTGTATTGTGTCTAAAAAATAACTAATGGTTTTATATGGGGGCACAGCGTGGGTGGGTTGTGTATTGTTGTTTAATAAATATTTTAATGGTGTATTAGGGGCCTAGGAGGTGGGTAGTAGGGCTGTTGTGTTTTTTTATTGTGGGTAGCGGGTGGGTGAAGGGGGTATTTTCCCCAAGGATGGGTGTTTAGGCCTACCGGGTGGGTATTGGGGGAGGATGGGTAAACCCCTTAATTGCTATAGCAGTTACTAACCGCTAAGGTGAATACAGTAAGGGGTTAGGGGACATTGGATTGTCTTTTTTATCATTCTGTATTGTTTGTGGCAACGGAGGACATGGATGGTGATGAAGATGAGGATAGCCCAGCCTGGCAGGGGTGAGTGCAAGATTTATTTACTTTATTTATGCTGCTAAATGTTGTATTTTAAATGGGTCAAATGCACTATTATCCATATCTGGATAATAGTAATTTTGACCATTATTGTTCTGTATGTGTTAGGGGATGGGGGGGAGGGCGGTGTATTTATATAAAAGTATTTATTTATGTATTTTTTTGGGGGCACAGGATTGGTACCGCAGGCAAGCGGGAACCACCCGGACACCCCTGTGGGGACCCAGGAACCCCTGTGGGGACCACCCGAGGGCCACAGCCAGCCTATAGTATCATTCTTGTGCATACATTTTTTTACATCTTCTATGTATGTTAGTGGTTGTTGGGGGCACAGGGGATGGGTTTGTTGTGTATTGCAATGTTTATTGGGGGCAAATGTCCCCAATAAACATGGTATTGTGTCTTAACCCCTTCATTGCCTTAGCGGAAAGCTCCTGAGGTAATGAAGCTGCTTTAATGTCTTTTTTTTTTAATAGTGTGCAGGAGCAGGGGGTCTCCTGAGATAAACCGCTTTGATTTCTGGCTCAGGAACCACCTGCTTCCTGAGTTACAGGCCCTGGTATGGGGCCTCGTATGCCAGTGTCGCCGTCATTTTTAAAGCGTCCCCGTCGCGTGATGTGTGATGTAAATAATGGAGGAGATACCAGTACCCCATATCTGGATCTCTAACTCAGGAAGCATAGGGTCCCTGAGGCTAAAATCAAAGCGGTTCAGGGGACCCCCTGCTCCCTCACAATATTAATACAAATTATATTAAATCAGCTTCATTACCATAGCGGATAGCTGTTACGGTAATGAATTATTTTTTATTGTGATATGTGTTTTGATACTAGTGTAGATGAGCAGGGGGTCTCCTGAGCTGAACCGCATTGTTTTCAGCCTCGGGACCCCGTACTTCATGAGATACAGGCCCTGTTATGGGTGCCGGTATCCCCCTACAGGATTTAAATTTCCCGGTTACGTGACACGGGAGCTTTAAAAGCACGGGGGACACCGGCACCCCATAACGGGGCCTGTATCTCATGACACCAATGCGGTTCAGCTCAGGAGACCCCCTGCACATGTACACTATTATTAAAATGTATATATTTACTGTATGATTGCCTGTAACAGCCGTGCATGGAGACACAGCGTCTCCATGCAGTTCTTACAGGCTGCTTTTTTTTAAATCAGCTGTTGCGCTGTAGAACTTTAAGCACGATAGCATATTTTTGCCAGCCTGGACCAAAATGCGCTTCTTTTGTTAGTGAATCCTGCGTTTGGCTTCACTTTGTGTCGGGCGAGTCAAAAACTCCCAACCGACCGCAAAAGCGCTACTTAGTGCATAGCCCCCATTATCCGATATTTGTATTTACAGTATACTGATCCAGAGGAAGGCAAACAAATAGCCCCAGTGACATATCCAATGATACCTAATAAGGGGAAAATTAAATTCCTTCCTGACTCCAAGAATTGGCAATCGGATTACTCCCTGGATCAACATTCTTCCCATGTTAAATTGTTTGGTATATCCCTGTATACCTTTCCCTTCTAAAAAGATGTCCAACCTTTTTTTGAAATAAATCTATTGTATCTGCCATCACAGTCTCGTTGGGCAATGAATTCCACATGTTAACTGCCCTTACTGTAAAGAACCCTTTCCTTTGTTGCTGGTGAAATCTCCTTTCCTCCAACCTTAAGGGATGAGCCTGTGTCATTTGTACTGCCCTTGGGATGAATACAGTAGTTCTTTTGAAAGCTCCTTGTATTGCCACTGAATATATTTATATATAGTTATCATATCCCCTCTTAGATGTCTTTTTTCTAATGTAAACAAATCTAATTTAGCTAGCCCCTCCTCATAAAGCAGATTATCCATCCCCTTTAATAATTTGGGGACTCTTCTTTGCACTTTCTCTAGTTCCATAATGTATTTTCTAAGGACTAGTGCACAAAATTGTTCTCCATATTCAAGGTGTGGTCTTACTAATGCTTCATTGCTGTGTAATGTAATATAAAATCTTGTTTGCCTTTGCTGCTACTGCTGGACTTTGGGCACTATTGCTAAGCCTCCTGTCTACAAGCACTTCTAAATACTTCTCCATCAAGGATTCTCCTAATTTATCCCCATTTAATTTGTAAGTTGCCTGTTTATTCTAGTTTCCCAAATGCATAATCTTACATTTATCTGTATTAAACCTCATCTGCCATTTATCTGCCCAAGTTTCCAGTCTCTCCACGTTTTCTGGAGAGAAATTACATCTTGCTCTGATTCACAATTTAGTATCATCAGCAAAGATGGAGACATTGCTCTCGATGCCAACCTCAAAGTCATTAATAAACAAATTAAAAAGTTGCGGTCCCAGTACCAATCCCATAGGAACTCCACTCATGATCCTAGCCCAACCTGAAAAGGTTCCATTTATTACAACCCTCTGTGTCTATCCTTCAACCAGTTTTGAATCCAGGTGCAAATATTATTACTGAGTCCAATTTGCTTTATTTTGTACAGTAACCTTGTGTGTCACCATATCAAAAGCCTTTGCAAAATCTAAGTAGACTACATCAACTGCATTGCCATGGTCTAAATTCCTACTTACCGCCTCAAAGAAACAAATAAGGTTAGTTTTGCATGATCTATCCTTCATAAATACATGCTGACTATTACTAATAATTTTATTTTGCATTAGGTATTCCTGAATATTATCTCATACTAAGCCTCCTAGTAGCTTCCCCATTATTGATATCAGGCTTACAGGACTGTAATTCTCCGGTTGTGATCTAGCTCCATTTTTAAATATAGGCACCATGTCTGCTTTACGCCAATCTTGTGGTACTGAGCTTGTGAAAATTGAGTCCTTGAATATTAAATGCAATGGTTTGGCTTTTACTGAATTTAGCTCTTTAAGAACTCTTTGGTGTATGCCATCGGGGCCAGGTGCCTTATTTACTTAAATTTTATAAAGCAGCATATGTTGCTTCCTCCTGCGGAACTGCTATTGCAATTGATTCTTTCCTGGTAAATATAGAGGCAAATAATTAGTTTAATACCTCTGCTTTTTTTTTATCTCCAATAGTTTGCTAATTTGTCTTCCCATCTCACACTGAAAGGGTCTTATATTTTCTTTTTTTGTTATTAAGGTACTTTAATAACTTTTTAGGGTTGATCTTACTTTCTATTCCAATCCTTTTTTCATTATTCATTTTTGCTAAATGTGGGCATGTGTAACATGTAGATTGTCCAATTGTTAACAATCGATCTCAGTATACCAAACTGTATATATTTTTGCTCAAACATTACTATTATGTCGAAAGTCTGTACATGAAACAAAAGTGATATTCCAGCTTTGTTCTATTCTATGTACTCACCCACCAGCCATCCTACGCAAAATCTACCCGCCTCAAATGCTCGGAAAACTGATGACTGACCAAGAATATAGAAATCGTGACAGGAACCAGGATATCGGGCTGCCACATTCAGAATGTTTATGTGTGCATCACATATGACCTGCTGTAACGAGTGCTTGACACAAACAGGACGGGACCGCGAGGCCGAGGTGGGGATTAGTAAACACTGACCAGAAGCCACGAGGCCAACCATGTGATGGAGTCATTTTAGGTCAAGTATGTGACATCATCTAAAGGGAGTCACATGGTGTACAACAACCAATCAGATTGGGATTTGGATCCCACGATCTGATTGGCTGAAATACCATGTGACGCCGGCTTAGTGACGTCATGTTAAAGGGAAATGAAGCACAGCCATTGTGATTGGCAGGCATCATTCCCTTTAAATGACGTCATAAATAAAAAATCGAAATCAGCTCATGGTGTTACAACCAATCAGATGGCAGTTGAACCAGCTCCCGCCCAAATGTGACATCACAAGCCATATTTAAGGTTGTGACGCCTCATTTGAGCCCAAGAAGACGACGAGACAACATCGGTTGGGATCTACCATGTGGTTTTTTTGATTGACAGATGAAGACAGAAGAGAAAAAAGATACAGAAATAATTACAGAAGAAGATAGAAGAAGGTGATTAAAGATAGAAGAAAGAAGAACTGGGTTCCTGATCAGGATCTTCATGGCGGATGGCATCGGATGCTGTTTGAGCCCTTCGCGGTACCTGAGCTTCCTGTTTCCCCGGGAGTCAGAGGGCAAGCACTTCTAAAGGTAAGTAATATATTGAATGTATGGAAATGTATTTTTTTTTACAGGTTTTTTCAATTGTTCCGGGGGACCCGGCGGACCCGGCAGCGGGAGGGAGAGCGCCCCGATCGGAGGGCGCTCTTCCGCTGCTTCGGCGCGCGCCCGTCACACTCGGGCGCGCGCCAGGCTACTGCTGCGGCACAGAACGGGCAAATGCTCGAATAAACTGTGCCGCAGCAGTATATTTTTATTTTTTCTTTGCACATTGATTGATAATATATTAATCAGTACCTCTTTAGGGTACAGATCAATAAATTATTAGGCCAATAATATAGTTTTTAATTTCTTGCTTTGTATTGATGGTGAATGGTTTTTGAATGTTTTATTATTGTGTGTTTTGTGCATTACTGTATTGTGATTAGGTGCCTATGGTGTGCTATAGTGGCTTATCATGTCCATATTATTATATGGGTATGATGTACTACAATAACAATCAATCGGTACAGGGTGGGTATAGTGGGTCTGGGGAGGGTGGTTAGGCCTCCCGGATGGGTATCAGGACAGGGTGGGTTAACCCCTTAATTACTGTAGCGGTTAATAACCGCTAAGGTGATTAAGGGGTTAGGGGACATTAAATTGTATTGGCTATGTATTTTTCTGACAACGGAGGATAGGAAACTTACATTATCCTGATGAGGATGCCCTTCATATTGCAGTGGTAAATAGAACTGTATTTATTTACTTGATTTATGAATGCTGGCTAATGTTGTGTTTAATAATGGGCAGATAATCTATTATCCATATCTGGATAATAGTTATTTTGACCATTACTGTACTGTATGTGTTTGGTAGGGGGGAGGGAGGTGTATTTATTTATGTGTAGGACGTGTTTTATTTTTTTTACATACAGGATTGGTACCGTAGGGTTGCGGGGACCCATGGAGACCACCTGAAGACCCTCGGATGCCCACGGGTACCACCTGAGGACCCCCGGCCGCCCACGGGTACCACCTGCAGATCCACGGGGGACACCTGTGGGGAAGAACCGGGGGCCCCACAGCTGTGGGGGGCCCGCAGACGTGCATGGACCACCCGAGGTCCCCAGACACCTGTGGGGATGACCTGGGGATCCCCAGACACCCGCGGGATCATCCATGGACCCCTTTGTGGCCCGCAGTAACCCACAGGGGCCACCTGGAGGCTCACAGCGCCTAGCGTGGACCACCCGGAGACCACCATACACCCATGGATACTCCCTTGGGTGCACTGTGGACACCCGTCGGGACCACTGGGTATACCCCGTCGGTCTGGGGTATTAATCCTGTGTGTAAAATAATACATCTTGGTTTAATGGGGGGCACTACAGTAAATATTTTTACATTTAAATTATATTCCTAGTGTAGGTGAGCAGGGTGTCTCCGGAGCAGAACCATGTTGGTTTCAGGTCCGGGAACCCTGTGCATCCCGAGATACAGGCCCCGGTATGGGGTGCCGGTATCCCTCTGCTTTGTTTACATCCCACGTGGGTTTTAAGATGGAGGAGATACCGGCACCTCATATAGGGGCCTGTAACTCGGGAAGTAGGGGGTCCCCCGATCTGAAACCAATGTGGTTCAGCTCCGGAGACCCCCTGCTACATTACTGTAATGTTAGAATTTTAATCAAATCCCCGCAATCGCCTGTGAGAAGCGTGCAGTTAGAGTGACTGATTCAGCCTCTTACTGCGCGTCTATTACATAAAGGCAGACCCCGGTAGGATTCACACAGCAGGGACTGCTGTGTTACTCCAGCGGGCCATTAGTCTTCCGCAGCGCAACTTGTGAGGATCTCGGGCATATCTCGAAATTCCATTTTGAGATTTTTTTCGAATAACGGCTGCTGCATCTGTACATAACCTCAATATGTTGTGGGAAGAGAGTGTCGGAAGCTGTAGAACAGGGGTGGCCCAGCACCCCACACAAACTAAAAGAGAAAAAAGAAAGAATGATCCCTGATGAAGTAGCGTTTTTATAGCTATGAAATGCGTAGGATTTTATTGCTGCTACTTTGATTGATCTACTGACTTCAAGTTTAGCTGTGCAGTCAATATACGGACTTGTGGCTCTCTTTTTACAATGTGCGCCCTTATGTGATCTTCGTCCAGTGACTTCATCTCCCGTTGATGAGACCTGCTGGCTGCTTCTGACTGAAGTGCTGTGTGCCGTGGCTGTGGGTACCTCACCGGGACCAGTATTTCCAGCTGGTTGGATTAATCCGTTTGACGCGCAACACCGGGTTACCCTGGTAGTGACACCGTATGGTGGACTGCCGCTACATATCCCAGCGGCTTTACCTCACCTGCATTTCTGGAGAGGACTGATTCCCTGTACAACGGGGCCACTCTTGTGAACTGGGACACTCTTGAGACGTATGTACTGAGGAGGATCTCCTGTGCCATTCTGTGCGGGGCCACCTACCTTGGAGAAAGGAGTTGTCCTTTAAAGATCCACATTGGGTGATTGGATGATGAGAATTTCCTGACCGGACTGGTTCCGTGCTGGTAACATGTCTTGATACATGAAATGCCTATTACCTTCTGAATTGATGTACGCAGATTACTTACTCCCTGTTTTTTTGTTATATATTTTTTACTAAGATGTACTATACTTTGAGCGTTGTGCGCTGTTTCTTTGTCTTTTTTCTCTAAGATTTTCCATTGGCGGTACAACAGTTGCTGGGCCACCACCACCCTGCCAAGCCTTTGGTCACTCTCCCTCATCTCTCTCCTCTCTGTCCCAAAATCGTTTTCTTTCTCTGTCTCCTCATGTGCAGCTCAAACCACCTCCCAATCATTAAATCCGCCATCTCAACCACGAAGTAAGTATTAAATTGGACTGTTTTAAGTAGGTATGTAATGAAGCCACATGATTCAAATAATGACAGCTGTGAAGAAAAAGAACAAATTAAACAATATCCTCCATGTGTGTTTAGAACCAATTAATATCAGTTGTGTAGGATGACATAATCGTTATTACCTGATATTTATTGAAGATTTAACCCAACTTATTCGAAAACCTTGGTTAGACAATGCAAATCCAATTATTATAATTGCATGATTTGCCACGCAACATTTACGGTTAGTGATAATTGTTGGGCAATCTTGGAAGCAGTTTGGCCTTAAATTGTCCCCTCAGATCCTACTATACAGTATCAACAACAACTTTTTAATTACTTAACATTAGGTTTAGATCAACATATAATTACAAAACAAGAATTTGATTTTCTTTACAATATTTACCCCAAAATACCTCTTTTTTATATAATATCCAAAATACATAAAAATATACAATTTCCACCCAGTTGCCCTATCATTTCGGGCATTCAGTCTTTAACACCTCATTTATCCCAGTACATTGATAGACAGTTACAACAGTATGTTATTCAACTACCTTCATATCTAAGGGACACTACCCACATACTGCAGACCCTACAGGACATTCAGTGGCAACCTCATTATTATTTTGTAACAGCGGACATTAATTCTTTATACACAATCATAAACCATGAACAAGGATGCGAAGCCGTTTTGAATACTTTAAATAATGATCCGTCTATTTCTAGGGAACATAATGATTTTCTTATTTTAGGTATTAAATTTATACTTTCTCACAAATTCTTTTATTTTAATAAATCATATTATTTACAGGTATGTGGCACCACCATGGGCACCAAATTTGCACCTAGCTATGCAAATTTATTTATGGGCAGCTGGGAGGAACAACATATATGGTCCGGCTGCCCATATGGTGCAAGTTTGGTGCTCTGGCGGCGCTACATCGATGATATTATTTTTATTTGGTCAGGCACATTAGCACAGTTACACGAATTCCAAATATATATGAATAACAACAATAATAATCTCAAATTTACATTTGTCACTAGCCCCACTAAAATAGAATACCTAGATTTGGAAATAACAGTTGTAGATAATTGTATTCACACTAGCACATATTTTAAACCTGTACAATCTAATAATTACCTTCACGCACAAAGTCATCATAACCCTACATGGGTCAGAAATATACCGAAGGGTCAATTTATTCGATTAAAAAGAAATAGTTCACATTTTAGACACATTCAATTCTTAAGCAGAGGATCTTAAAAACAAATTCATTGAAAGGAAGTATTCCCCACAGGATTTAGAAAAAGTGATCACTGAAGTTGCAGCAATGGACAGAACCAGTCTTTTGAAATATAAAAAGAAAAATATTAATAAAACAAACAATCTGGCATTTATAACTCAGTTTAACCAAATGGCACCCAATATACATAAGATTTTCAAAAAGTATTGGCCGATACTAAAAAAGATAAAGAATTAGAAGGTATATTACCAGAACATCTCATACTATATTCACCAAAGCCCCTAATATAGGACAAAGACTGGCACCAAGCTGTCCATCGCTGCAACCTATTCATCATAAGATTGCCCCCTTTGGGGGATACTTCACCTGCAATAGATGTACTGCTTGTAAGTACAGTATAAGAAAATCAGAATTTACATCCAATAACACTTAAAAAAATTATAAAATAAAACAACACATCACGTGTAATAGTTCTTTCGTTATTTATTTGCTTGAATGTCCATGTGGTCTGCAGTATGTGGGTATGACCACCAGATCTGTCAAAAGACGTCTGTATGAACATATATATAATATTAAAACTGGTTTAGCAACACACAGTGTGTCGAATCATTTTCTTCAAAAAAAATATCAAACCAACAATGTCACGATACTTGGATTTCCAGAGTTACAAAGAGTGAAGGATTGCTTAAAAATGTAAGCCAGTTTGGCAAGGTAAAAAACCTAGAGTCCCCAGATCAGTTCTCTTGGCTTCAAGGGGGAGAGGAGGACTTGGAGTTCCAGACATCACAAAATACTATCTGGCCGCACAATTGAGACAGGTGGTAGTCTGGAACACAAACCCAAATCAATATTGCTGGCTGGATATAGAAACGCAATATGCCGGAACGCCTTCACTGCCGGCTTGCCTTTGGTCCCTGAGCAGGGAGGACATGCAAAATAACAAATTCAAATTAGGCCCAATGAGACACACCTGGGAGACCTGGACGAAAAGCAAACTCAAGTACAAGCTCACATCACCACAATCCCAACTCATACCAATCCACAGAAACCCGAAATTTCCACCTGGCTGTGAGCCCAGACAATTTAACCAATTTCAAGCCAAAAACATTAAAACGATTGCCGACCTCCTGAGCCTCGGGAAGTTCCTGAGCTACCAAAACCTACAAACCAAGTATGACATATTAGGATTGAACATGTTCAAGTACCTACAAATTCGGCACTTTCTCCAAACATTATCCCCAACATTGGAATTTCCCCCTCTCACAGGTTTCGAGAGACTTTGCAGCGAAACAGATCACCAGAAAGGTCTAATAACACAAATTTGCACAGAGCTAGGAGGGACTACAGAAGTCCCCACGCATGACTACATGCTGCATTGGGCAGCAGAATTGGATATAGTTATAGACCGAGAGGACTGGGAAAGTATTTGGGAAAATGCCTCAGGAACTTCCATATGTACCACAATCAAAGAAAACATTTACAAAATACTGTTCCGCTGGTATCTCACTCCAGTCAGAATAAATCAAATTTACCCTCTGGCATCCGATCTATGTTGGAGAGGCTGCGGTCAAAAGGGGGACATGGCCCACATCTGGTGGACATGTCCGGAAATTCAGAAATACTGGGAAACGACACAAAAATTAATAGAGGAGGTCACAGACCTCAAAATACCTGTTGAACCGCTGACCTACCGGTTGGCCAGTCCCCTAGACTATCTGGACCGACCAACAGGAAAATTAGTCTCCTTCATCCTCACGGCGGCTAGATGTGCGGTGGCGGCCGCCTGGAAGAAAATGTCTCCCCCCTCGAAACAAACAATAATAAGAAGGGTGCAAGAAGTAATGGACATGGAGAGACTATCTGCTTTCCTTAAGAGGTCTTCAACCTCATTTACAGCAATTTGGGACCCATGGTACACCTATTTGGCGCATATAAGACGAAACGCCCCCTAACAAACTAGAGGCCCAATTCACATTAAAGCTCAAACCAGAAACACCAAGGTACTGGGGATCATGACCACCCCCCGCTATACCCTTTGTATCCTCTCCACCCCCCCCCCACACCCTGCCCCCCCTTCTCTACTCCCTCTCTGTTTCCATACTCGCGCCTCCCTGATGGACTTCATGAGGTCAGGGAGACGTTGAGCCTTTCCTTTTCTCTTTTCTCTCAAGAAAAAGAAAAAATGTACATTAGGCTGACATATTGCTTATACCGTACATACCATGTAATGTCATAACTGCCTAATAAAAAAAATATGAAAAAAAAAAAAAAATGTAAGCCAGTCATTTTATTGACCCTAGGAATGCTGAAATTGGTTATCGATGACAGAAGAAAGAATCGATTGAGTAGATTATCCATTATTTGTCAATGTAATAATCTATGTCACCATTGAGGCCATATGTTACCACTGTGACAATGATTGGATTTCTAGGTTAATGTACATTAGTCATGTAATGTAGGATTTATTGTATGCAAATGTTTACCCAAAAATCCACACCAAATTCAAAATGACATTAAATGGTAATATGCATTTTGGGATACAGTACTAGTGCTTGTCCATTTGTGCATGTGGGATTGGGGATCAATGGGGATACTTACACCGGCTATTTTCCGGGGCTGATTAATTCATTATTTACCATAGTGCTTAATAACTGCAAATGGCATCAACTGATTAGTGACGACAAGCTAGTCATGAGCAAGACATTTGGGGTTACTGAAAAGAGGAAGACACCCTTAATCCAGGCAGGTGTAACAAATTTAAACTTTTCATAAACCATTGCTGGCTAATGTTTGATATAATATGCACATCTGGAGCATAGAGATTTTGACCATTCCTGTGTGGGTGACTAAAGCTAGTTGTTTCCCCAGTGTGGATGTATATGGCATGCGAGTGGGACTTTAACCCCTTAATGACATCACAAGTTTTAACTGCGAAGGTAACATAGAGGTTAATACCTCCCAGTCAAACTATGCACCCACCCTTATGAACGGAAACCTTCATCCACCCCCTATATAGCCCCACAAATTGTCCACTGATATTTAACCCCTTAATAATCTAAGCAGTGAGCCACTAAGGTCAAGAAGCTGGATGTGAATATTTAGTTTAACACCTACTTTTCAAGACCAGGGACCTAGAACTAGAAAGCAATAAGTCTCAGCTGCAAAGACTCCAGGCTTAAATACTTTGTAGAAAACATACCCTTTTTTTTAAAGTCCTCCCATAAATCCCATCTCACCAGTGTGTGTGGTGCGACAAACTGGCAGGAGGCATAAACTTTGGCAGGGGATTGGTTAAGTGACTCTCGGCAGGGACAGTGACCAGAGAGGGATTTAGTGACGCTCTGCAGGGCCTATAGAAGGGGAGGGGTTTGCCTGTGTGTTTGCGGTACTCTGTGTTCATGGTCTGTGTACATGCGTGTGTATGTAGGGGCCGGTGTGCGTATATATGTAGGTGTCTGCATGTTTGTGTGTGTGCATATACAGGCAAGAAACGTTGAGACATAGGGCCTCATGCAGTAAGCGACGAATATGTGAAATCGGCAAGCTTACCGATTAGTCATGTTATTGGCGATTTTCCCTCTCCGTATGCAGTAAGTGCCGAATACATTCAAAATGAAGCCGAAAACAAATCCGCCCACTCTCACGATGATTTGCCGATCACACACAGGTGTATCGGCGTGCGTGGCGGGGTGCTGTTAGGTTGCCCAATCAAAAATCTTGCTGAATCAGGCGAAGCAAGCATGTATTGGATAGCGCGCCATATTTAAAGGCAACGTGTACTGTTAATCATTCTCTGTGTTGTTGGGAGTGAGAGAGAGAGAGACGCACAGAGCTGGGTGATTTAATATTTGCATATTGACTGAGAGACTTGTTGTGTATTGTGAGAGCTTTGTCCTTTGTTGTTTTGTTTACATCTTTGTCTTGTTTTATATGTGGAAGTGTTTCGTGTGATTGGCTGTACATTTGTTTTCTGTTTTTTGTGAGTGCTGTAAGTATGCCCGCAAAGCGTGGGAAGAGTGATGCTGGTGGGAGTGCTACTCGTGCGAGTACGCATCGGAGTGAACGTACTGTTCAGGGGAGTGATGTTGCTAGGAGTGCGAGTGCTGTTGCAGGGAGTGCGAGTGCTGTTGCTGGGAGTGGGAGTGCTGTTGCTGCGAGTGGTGTTGCTGGGAGTGTGAGTGCTGTTGCTGGGAGTGTGAGTGCTGTTGCTGGGAGTGGGAGTGCTGTTGCTGGGAGTGGGAGTGCTGTTGCTGGGAGTGGGAGTGCTGGTGCTGGGAGTGGGAGTGCTGCTGGTGGCTCAGTTGCTAATGGGGTGCCTGGTGGTGGCGTGCTTGCTGGTGGCCAGCTTTTGGAGTCTCTTCCATTGGAAGAAGGAGAGTCCAGTCAGCACCAGCCAAGCTCTGAGCCTAAACCTGGTCGGAAGAAACGTGTGGAGAAGCCACGTAATCCTCGCTTCAATGACCAGGAAAATAGAGCTCTTGTCACTGGGATTCTGGAGCACTATGACAGTATCTATGGACATTTAGTAGGTAAGTGTACCTTTCCATTTATTCTTCAAATACATGTGATCCTAGGTCATGTGAGTTTTGTTCATATGCAAATATGGGTACAGAATATCTTTCTATGTTAATTAGTGTGAAACACAGCTTTTTATCATGCGTTACAAGGACAACAAAACTCAGGCGTACAATTTGCGATAACTGCATACAATATTAATGCAACCTTGCTTACATGTATAGGTTTAGTAGTGAATGCTCATGTGCTTCACATATTACACCTAAAACAGCATGTTTGCTTTCTCTTGGAACAGCTAGCAGTGTAGGAAACTGGTGCTTGTATTATTATTAATTAACCTCATATATTTTCTATGTTTTTCAAGGGCGTACAAGTTCATCAAGCAAAAAAGAAATGTGGGACACAATAGTAATTGGTGTCAATGCGTGTGGGAATTGTGTCAGGGACAAGCGGAATTGTCGCAAGAGATTTGACGATATTCGGTCAAAATTAAAACAGAAAATACAAGACCATCGCGTGCATGCTACTGGCACTGGAGGTGGGCCGACACCACAACGTCTGATATTAACTCCATTGGAGGAGCTGCTTCGGGGAAAATTACTTCCCGTCGTCGTGGAGGGCTTGGCCGGTGACCGTGATATTGGAATTTATCCCTCACAATTTCCACCAGGTGAGAAATATTACTGTACTAGGCGTGTCGTTGCT
Organism: Ascaphus truei; assembly: GCF_040206685.1. Taxonomy (NCBI): domain Eukaryota; kingdom Metazoa; phylum Chordata; class Amphibia; order Anura; family Ascaphidae; genus Ascaphus; species Ascaphus truei. The sequence goes on from NW_027455750.1 coordinate 240,537, forward strand.
TACAGTTATTTTGCATATTTCCGCTGCTTTTTATACTGTCTTCACAATATAAGCATGCATACCTGCATCTATATATGTATATGTCTGATTCTGTATATATATATATCTCAAAATAGACATATATGTTGTAGTCCTACTAAAAGCAGTAACTACTATAGCACGTGCCATTGCGTGGTCATTTACATGTGAATTCCCAAAATGCATTGCTGCAGTGGAAGCAATTGATGGTGGGCGAAGATGGGGAACAACAGGGTAGTACACATGTGTAACACATGCTAATGAGAAATTATTACTAGCTACAGGTACAGAACATAAATATGTATAATATTATTGTGTATTTTATTTAGTTTACTCCTACAAACACGACATTACTGCCTATTTTAAGCATGCATCAAATATATTGCATGCAACGGCCTACAAACATCACTTGCACTAACACATCTATAGTTGTTTATGAAAAGGTCCATTTTTGCTTTATGTCATATACAGACAGCATAATGAGGCACACGTAGCATATGTTATGTCATTGTGTTCATAACTTAAACACTGCAGACGACTATTTAGCTCCTCTACCATTGTGTTAAAGCAGCTGCAATGAATATCTCATCACAGCATACACGTCAACAGAGGGGGTGGGGTTCAGCACACACACAAATTACAGGGTCATCTTAGGGTCAACTTAGTTCACACCATTTTCACCTGTTTGAAGTAATTGAAAGGTCTGGCTGATTAGGGTTTTTGGGGAAGGGAATACCGTTCTTACAACCTGACTAGCACAACTGAAGTTAATCACACTCATTTGAAAGCTTAACTCTTGCTACTAAATGCCCCAACAAGTCATTAGTTATCAAACCGTACGTCACACATTAGTTCACTCATATCTATAGTTGAACTACTATCAACGACACATTATCACACACTGCATGTGTTGTCTTGTTGAGTGACAGCCACATTCAGGTGTGCCACATCTTCTATTAATGTACCACACATATCCTGTACCAAAAACAAAACTTTTTGCAATATGACCACCTTCATGATAACCATTGTGAATGTTCATCTCATGATAGTTATGTACATTATGATACTGATATGACTACACAACATATGATTTTTATGTACAAATTTAATCAATTTATCCTCACGCATTACTGCAGAAACATAGTATGTTGTATGTTAGGGAACTCAAAAGTTCTAAGTACACAGGCATGTACATTGTTATTACAACTATTTATGTTAACTTTCACACACACATTTTCGGTTAAGGAACTGATGCTGTTAGGTACTCATAAATACAGAACATACAATAACTGTTTGTTCAATATTTACACATGTAAATGTACAACTAATGTTATTGTTATATATAGTTGCCCCTGGAGGACATGTGTCACCTGAGACGGAACAAGTGTCTTCACCTGGGTCATGCAGCTCAACACACCTAGAAGGTGAGTGTATCAGTTGGTGGCCATATAATATGTGCACTTCTATATGTTATGTTGTCATGTTCATTATTTGTTTTGCACATGTTCTTTAAATAGGATTACTTAGTGTCAGTGAAAATGAAGTGTAAGGCAACATGTATTGTGTTAGTGATGTTAACTATCATGTAGGAGTTCTGAGTTTAGAGCAAGTGTTCATTCATTCATACTGTATTTCATACTGAGTCAAAACATTATTCGTAAGTCAAGGTAGATTTTAATGTGAGGTTATGAAACGTATGGAAACATGTTAGGTGTTACTTATGACACAGTATAATTACATAGTAAAACAGCAGAGATTAACATGCCATTTAATAATGTGTACATTTATTTTTAGAACATGATGATGAAGATGATGATGATGATGATGCCGCCATAGACACAGAAAAACAATCAAGTGAGCATGAAGAGGTTCCAATTGAAACAGTTATACCGCCAAATCGTCCATCAACTAACACATACGATGCAATAGTAGCTTCTGAGGGAAAAATTGTGGAAGCAGAAAATCTGATCTGATGACAGTGCTGGAAAGGATGATTTCACTGCAGGAAGAAACGATATCACAATTGGCACATCTCCACAGAGTCTTCATTGAAGTGCCTAAACAGTTGCAAAAAATCAACACCTCATTCGAAGAATTAGTTGTTCAGCAAACCCAAGCAAATTACTTGAGAATGACTACTGTACCACATTTCAACTTCAACACCTCACAGGCAGGATCTTTACATGCTGGTAATTTTTCACCACATGCATCTGATCTCCATTCCCCAGGTCCGAATGTTACCGGTCAAGTAGCAGACATTGCTGTGCAGGTTCCTGACGACATCCTACCGCTGCCATCTGTAGAAAATCAGGAGCTGACACCTACAAAGGAGGCGACAAAAACAAAACAGCACAAGCAGTTACTACTGACCAGTTTTTGGACACAAACAAAAAAAGACACACATGAAACAGACCAACCATCACTTGTGCAGTGTCTACCAACTTGCTCACATGTGTCAGTGGGCACAAGCCCTGTCGGTGAGTCACTGGCCACAAGCCCTGTCCGTGAACAGTCACTGGCCAAAAGCCCTGTCGGTGAACAGTCACTGCCCACAAGCCCTGTAGGTGAGTCACTGGCCAAAAGCCCTGTCGGTGAACAGTCACTGCCCAAAAGCCCTGTAGGTGAGTCACTGGCCAAAAGCCCTGTAGGTGAGTCACTGGCCACAAGCCCTGCCCGTGAAGTGCCAGAGGCCACTCAAAGTGGCTCTGTTGTGGCTAAAGTTGTTGCAAAACGAAAAAGGAAAATACAAGAGACAACAAGCAGGCCTGTTACTCGCTCTCAAAAGGAAAAAAAAAATGTTATAATTCACTAAATATGTCTTTGGCCTTGTTTTGTTGACTTCAGATTATCTAATTAATATTGTATGTATGCTGAAGTCTCTGTTGTTTCCAAACTTTCAAGTATGTTCTTGTACACGTGAAGTTTTGGAAATGTTAACAGTCCTAATTAATGAATAGTGTTATTAATATTGATGTATTAATCGTCTGTTCAGTAATGGTCCACCAGGAGCCAGTTGCTATGTTTAGAGAATCTGCCATTGACTTACCTGCAAAACATTTTATTTGGGTGTGTTACTTGATGTAATCATTGCATGTGCATATTATTCACATGCAATTAAAAAGACACATCTATTTAACTGCAAACATCTTTCTTGTCCGTGTACAGCAGGATTATGTGTTAAATATTACTTACCTTCGCCTTGCTTGGCCATTGTAATGTTGTCCTTTAATCATTTATGTGTTCTTGTTTCAAGAACATCTCTGAATGTATACTAATATATATGTAGTATGTATGGATATATGTACACACACACACACACACACACACACACACACACACACACACACACACACACACACACACACACACACACACACACACACACACACACACACACACACACACACACACACACACACACACACACACACTGTGTGTGTGTGTGTGTCTATGTATGTATATATAGTACTATCTAAACTGGTATAGATGTATTTACAAAAAACATACACTTCATGCTTCCTTGTGAAAACACAGTATTTTAATAATACAGGCCTAATGTTTGTGAACTATACTAACTGTGAGCCTATAACAGTATTGGCCTAAAACAAATGTTTATTACTTAATTCACTCATGTTTATCACCATTTAAATAGGTTTCATACAAGGCCTACTTACTGGCATCAATATGTTGTGTGTACTCCTGCATTATATATATATATATATATATATATATATATATATATATATATATATATATATATATATATATTATTGGTTTTAACACTACAGCCCTTCTAAATTAAAAAGAAACCTTTTTTGATGGTAAATCACATTTACCAGACAGGTCAATGCAATAGGCCATAAAAGTGTAAGCCTCTATTATGTTAACCTTTAAATAAATCACACCAATATAAAAATCCCTCTTTACATATAAGCCCTTAAAAGTTTTAATATACACACACAGACATTTAAAGTTTGGTTTTACAGACATATTGTAATATATAACTATATATATATATATATATATATATATATATATATATATATATATATATATATATATAACTATATATATATATATATATATATATATATATATATATATCACTATATATATATACTACAATATACATATACATATACTACAATATACATATACACATTATATATATATATATATATATATATATATATATATTTATGAGAGATATATATATACACATATACACACGTACTTAAACTGATGCAGACAGGGAGTTAACCAGACTTTCAAATACACACAGAAATTTCTGAGTAAAAAAAACATTTACTTTTGCAGGTGTGTGTGTATTTCATTATATGGCTGTGTAAGCACTATTTTCAGACAGTGGTCAATGTTATTTTTCCTCAACCCACAATGTTTCTTAATTAAAAGTCTACCAATGTTGTGAGAAAGTAGATAAAATTTGCTACATGTTGGTCAGACAAATGGCTATCACAAACCACAAACGTGAAACCAATTATTTCTACACATCCAATTGGTGCTTCAAACAAGGAGTACAAGTTGAAACTTTTTATGACCTTGAAAAGGAAAGACAGCAAATAGTTAGCAATTGAGCCGTTTCATTCTTATGAGCAAAGAACAGAGAACTGCAGACATCTTTTCTGTTAATCTGCAATGGCTGATGAATTATTAAAAAATATGCATCCGCACAGAGGATACAAATTCATGATAGCAGAAGCGATTTTGTCTGCTTCGGGACACAAAGCCAACACGGGCCAAATCTATGATTTGATCAGAGCCAAGTATCCTTATTACCAAGAACCTGGGCATGCGCGAAATTTTAAATCCTCAGTAAGATTCACTTTATCAACTAATGACTGTTTTGAACGTGTGCAGGATAAGCTACAAGACAGGTATGGTTTTTGGAAGATTGCTAAGGAAAAACATTTCACCGTGGAAGAGGGCACACATATTGTGCTAAATGGCATATTTATTCCTAATGCCAATAGCAATGGATCCGCTACTACTGTTCCGTGTGAATCGATACCTGCTGCAATATCTGCACCCTCCATTCCTGAAACCCACATTGTACAAGAACATAACTACTATGATTATGTACCAAGCCTTTCAGCTGAAAATGCATTGGAATGGGTACCCGAAGAAATGAACCTACCTCCGGACCAATTGTTTGAAGAAAGCTGTGGCGATTCCTATGAGCGCTTCATGGAGGAGATGTGTGTCATACAGGATTCAGCGTTTGGGTCAAGCGTGGATGCAAATGCCTTGCTTTTCTGGAGCGACCAGTTGCAGGCAGACGAAGTGTTAATTCTACAAGAATGGTAAATATAACAATCGTTATGCGTTGACTCAGCGTTTAATTTTTTTTTTTTTTTCTAACCACCATTTTCACTTTAAATGCGTGGATACAGCATAACATTGCAGACTGCATAACATGTAGCGATCACAAACAAATTGTTTCCTATTACAATATAGTAGAACCTGAAAGAGTAGTACACATTGCTGACGGAATAAATATACGTACTTTCCTATCCCTTTAAACATATTAGCAACATGTTACCATAACTCTAACACATACCTGATTTGTTATCATGCAACATCTACAAAATAAAAAACCGAGTCCACCACGTATGACGTGGGACCCTTGTCATGTGCCAAGGCGTCCTTAAAAAGGATTATGGATGTAAGTCCCGCCCCCAAGCGACGTGCGCGCGTCAAAGCCTATTGGCTGTGTTGTTTTGTTATAGTTACGGTAACTGCACTGTGTCATGCGTGCGGCTCAGTGTTTGTGGGCATACACTGGGCGTTAGCCGAATGTTAATTGAGTGGGAGGAGTGTTTGCGTGCGCTTCACGCTGCCTTAACATGACGTCACACGTATTGCATTTGCGCATTGTGTTATCGGCCGTGCTTTCTGTCCACACACGTCTGTTTAAAAAGAATACAGATGTACTCGTTTAGAACGAATGTAGTTTCGCCTTCATAGTATTTGAAATAAATATTTTATGGTTCATGGTATTTTCAACATGTATTGAACGCACAACGTACGCATTGTTTTGCGCATGCACTAACAGTTAGTCGATCCAAGCGTGAAGTGCGTGCGCACACTAAGATGTGCGCGCACATTTTTCAGTATACAGGCAACGTTCACTTCATATACATAGTTATGCCTGCTACTAATTTAATGAAAGATTACATAATGATGTACACTTGTACTTCTAACATATAAGTGACTGACGTGTGTATCTACACAATCATATAGAGCTGTGTAACGCGTTGTCACGGATACATATATAGTAAGGTGCCATCTTTGACCATCATGTGTTTGCTGTATTTCAGAGATGTCGGGGAAGATACAATCGGATCAATGTATGATTTCAGAAGAGTCTACCTTTATATGAGATGATTGTGAGGAGGAGCCACCGACTACTATACTACATATGGAACTAATTTTATATTGCTTGCAGCGCTTATTAACAAACAATTAAAAATGTGATACCCTTATGCCTATATTGCATAAGCACTTAATTAACATAATGATGTTGCAAAACAGTGCCTCATGAATTTTTCTTGAGTGTTCTTTAATTACTACTAACATTTTATGGCATGGTGTGTTTTATATATAACAACCATTCCCACTCTGCTAACACATTTGTGTATTCTATTGTGTAATGGAACGTATGACTGTCGAAACTATGTAACAATAATAATAATAATATGAGCATGTTCATGTATAGCGCTGCTAGTTGTACGCAGCGCTTTACAGACACATTTTTCAGGCTGAGGTCCCTGGCCCGTGGAGCTTACAAATTATTTTTTGCCGCCTGAGGCACAGGGAGATAAAGTGACTTGCCCAAGGTCAAAAGGTCACAAGGAGCCGACACCGGGAATTGAACCAGACTCCCGTGCTTCAAACTCTCAGTGCCAGTGTGTGTCTTTACTCACTGAGCCACTCCTTCTCCCAATGTAAAGGACACTTACAACCAACTAGCCATTCTTGTTAAAAATCTCTTGTTACATGGGTATGTTGATAAAATGGTTTGGGACTGTAGCAAATAATGTTATTGCCTAGATGTTGTGGTCCCCTACAATGCATGATGTTCTGAATATTACATCAACATCATGTAATGAAGTACGTTTCTGTGTATATTTCATTTACCTAACTAACTATAGTTTACTGTGTTTATTAAACGTTCTAAAAATAAATAGTACAGTCAATATGATGATATAAGCTACCATAATAAACCTGCTGTTATCATTTGTCGATGTTATACATGGATCCTACACAAATTGATACAGACACAAACAGTTGTCTTAAAAAGTGTGCCTATGCTAATGTGCACGTGATTGACGTTTATATTTTGAGAATACTTGATAATTATCCTCATGATAATGATGAAGTGACGTGAATGACATTCCAAATATATTACCAACATTGTCATAGTGGGAAATTAGAAATGCAAAATTACAGTAAAATTTGCGACAAAATTGTGGTTTCTGTTAACAGTTTGACACTTGTTACATGTAGGTCACATCCACACACGTGTGACTTATACATACACATGTCACAAATTTTAATTAATGTTGACTATTAATTCCTAGCATTAATAAACACCTACATTGCTAAATATAAGATGTACTACGCATTGTTGTGATTACAGGCATTCATGCATGGAGTGTTATGATCAGTCAATTGCATCCGTGATGAATGAGCTCCCGTAAGTAAACAAATAAGTACAGTTATCCCCTTTTCTCCAAACACCTCTATATTACACTGGCGACACACTTTATTCGAACTCGGCTAGTCCCACGAATTCGGGTATACCCGGGTGTATTGAGGTTTGTGACTGTTTTCTGCCTGAGTGCATTGAGGTATTTTCCAGGCAGGGATTGAAGCATTTTATTCCCGCTGGCTGCAATACTGCACAGTATATATATATATATACTGCATTACAATTCATGAATTTATGCCATCTGGTAGACACGCGAAGCATTGCAGCCTATTAAATCCTAATCATTATCATTTAACAGATCAGCCGCCCGTCAGCCAGGCATGAACCCAGGCTGGGAAGGCAAACGCAACGGGGCTTGTCAGAGGTGAGGAGCGGTGCATTCCAGGTATCTGCCAGGTACATACTGGGTATTTGCTCGAATAAAGTGTGTCGGTGCAGTACATTAATGGAATTTATAAGGGAACATACATAAAATGTGATGAAATGGGAGTAATCATTTTCTAATACAACGCACATGAAACCTCAATAGTAGCTAAATGCATGTACATGATACAGAAAGTACATGTATGTTACATTTGTTTTTAAACCAATATGTTGGGTTTTTACTTCAAATAATTATAGGAAGATTGAGGTAGGCACATCTTATGACAGATGTCAGCAAATATACATACCATGATCAGTCATACTGGAGATATACCTATAATGCAATGGAACAATATATAAATTGCAAACATTGACATGCCATCTTCAGTACCGTAAGCAACACAGCAAAGTGTGTATTTGGTGTTAAATGTGCAACACCATGTATATTTAATGACATTCAAAATGTAAAGCAGCCTGGTGTACACATCATATGGATGTACATGTTACACTGCACCAATAACATTGTAGGTAAGCATACTAGAAGAATGAATGACTATGGCCATACTATGTGTATTGTGTTTGCATAAGGAACAACACAATGCTAAAATATTACTGCTTTGTTACCCCAGTTGTATTCACATACACACAACTAATGTACAATTGAAGAGGGATTATATAACCTGTGCAACAATAACATACCGGTGCCACATCCCTTTGTGCACACAGCAGAGAAAAGAAAGGTGTGCAACCCATATTCATCTGTGTCCTAACAGAAGGTTATATAAAGAAACATTATTGTTAATATAACATAATTAAACTATAAAAGTAGTACTTGGAACATATATGTTTTTACTTACAAGAAAAAAAGGAATTGATGAGATTCTGGCGTGTCTGGCCACCACTGGCTGTTTGTTCATTTTCAGCAGCTACATGGGTGGGATGCTCGTCTACCAAAGGCTCAGCTAGGTCTGATTGTACATTGTGCCTGAGTGCAACATTGTGCAAAATGCAACAGGCAAGGATAATATCAGACACTTTTTGAGGCTTGTATAGAAGAGCCCCACCAGTTCTGTCGAGACACCTAAATTTGGTCTTGAGTAGGCCAAATGTCCTCTCTATAACAGATCTTGTAGATATATGGGCTGCATTGTACCTCTCCTCTGCTTCAGTTTGAGGGTTTAGCACCGGAGTCAAGAGCCACGGCCTAATTCCGTATCCTGAGTCACCTATAATCAATGGAGCACACATAAGCTTACATTAGTGATAAGATTCTACAATGAAAACATTCCTAAAGAAAAATGTGTTTTGTGTTACAACATCCAAATCTGTACTCACCCAGCAGCCAACCATGTTCAAAATGTCCCTCTTCGAACGCATGGAAGACTGAAGAGTTCCTCAGGATAGAGGAATCGTGACTGGAACCATGGAATTTGGGTACCACATGCATTATCCTCATCGTGGCATCACATACCACCTGTACATTGAGTGAATGGTAGTGCTTACGATTGCGGTAAACATGCTCACTCTGACTAGGTGCAATCAAAGCAACATGTGTGCAATCGATTGCACCCAGCACACATGGTATCCCTGCTATATTATAAAAGGCATTCCTGACTTCCAGCCACTCTGTCGCCTCTGTAGGAAAATGAATATAATTCCTAGCGCGTCTATTGAGTGCATAGAGAAACTGGGTAAAGGCCCGCGAGAATGTAGATTGCGAGACCCCGCCCACTATGCCCACAGTTGTCTGGAATGACGCGGAAGCAAGATAATGTAATGAGCACAGCATTTTAACAAGCCCAGGGACTGCACGACCTCTGGCTGTCAAAAAATCTAAATCTCCCCTTATCTCCTCATAAAGAGATAAGATTGCTGCTGAACTCAAACGATAGCGACTTACTATCTCCTCCTCACTCATCCCATCTAACAGGGTTCTCTCCCTGTACACACGCGGACGAGGCACAACTTGTCTCCTCTGTCTTCTCCTCTGATCTCCTGTCCCTCTACCTGTCCCTCGGCCTGTCCCTCTCCCTGTCCCTGTCGTATCCGCGTGCCTGTCCCTGTCACTGTCCCTCGGTCTGTCCCTCCCTTGCCCTATATCATTCTCTTGATCAGCAAGCATGTCATAGAAAAGAATGTTCCTCCGTCTCCTAAACAATCGCAACATTTTGAAATGAGTAGCTGTGAATGAGCAGGTAATGGGCGTCCTTTAAATAGGTATGTGATGATGTCAGGTGACATACTAAAATGCAAGGTGTTACATTAACATAATAAAGTACTTCTGTGCCAAGCTGTGTGCAGTTGATCTTAGAAGTATTTGTTGTGTGTATTCTGCAAGGAATGATGATATTTGACAATGATGTCACGTGAAGCTTTGTACAAACATTGCTTGAAAATAAATAGTTTAATGTGCAATGCATGTAACACTTGTGAACGCAACAGTCAGTCATGTAATTAGACAAAAAGGCTGAGATTGACGTGGGAAAAGTTTGCTGTAACATGTGTAATTAGCCATGTTATTGTCACATGTTGACAACAATGAATTGTCGTGTGCATATGCATGCATTTCTGTAATGAGGATAGTTGCTATAGAATGAGTTTACAAGGTGTCACAATGATTAATTACTGTACATGTGTGTAGAAGTTAGGTTGAAGTGCTTGTAATGCAACGGTTACAATGTAAACATGCAATGTGATTGAGTGTCCAATAAGTGACGTCATGAAAATAGGGAGAACACAAACTAGATGTAAACATGAGAAGAAAGATGTACATGAACGTTTAAAGATGAGTCACACATTACAAGCATTGTGTAATGTAAAGGAACATGAATATACGGTGTATGTGTGACATGTGTGACATGTGTAACATCATGTAAATAATTGTCGCTCAGTTCAGTAAAATGTGTGATATGATGTGAGGTTCTCCTTTAAGAGTTGAGTATAGGATTTTCCCTTGACACATCATCACATGATGAGTAATGTGACACGCAAATGATGAAAACATGTAAAAGTACAATGTTATGCAAATAATACACGTCAGCTGTGACACAATGCAGGGAATGCCCCCCACACTGTAATGCAAATGACGTTTGTATTGTGAGCAATGAAACGTAAACAGTACTATACTGTTATACGTCCCCGCTCCATTGACTCCATTGATGTACAGAAGATTTTTTTTTTCTAAGTGCCGTTCCGCCAGCCTTAGCGATCGTTCTCCCCTCCAACCTGCCAACTTTAGTTGGCGGGAGAAATTGCCCATAACATCTCAATTTCGTAGTGCCGATCAGCTCCGATAAGCTGATTTTGGTACTTGAATCCAGCCGATTTAAAAAAGTGGCGATCAGTGGCGAAAACAGGCTTATCGGCAGCCAACTGGCCATAACAAAATTATCGGCTACGAAACCTGCCGAAATCAAGCACTTATCGGCGCTTACTGAATCTCAAACCCAATTTTGGCTATAAAATGCCGAAAAAATCCTTATCAACGCTTACTGCATGAGGCCCATAATCCCCTTGAGAGAGATCGTAGGTAAGTTACTGTCACGGGAGACCAGGCATTTTCACTTTATGCTGGGATCATATCACTGAACAAAACCAAATAGTAAAACAAATTGTCATGTATTCTATTGAAAGTACAAATACAAACCAGCGCCCACAGGGATTGATAATGTCCAATGAGTCCAAAAGAGGGGGGAAAAAAGTCCAGTAGGTCCAAAGGAATGTGAAATCTCCAATCAATGGGTCTGTGACATGTGGACAGAAACAGAAGAAATTATCATAGTGTATATGGTTAAACAGAGACTACATGAAACAATTAAAACAAAGTACAAACAACATGAAATATAACACAGAAGCTGAAAAATAAAACTATTTATTCAAACAAAGGAGCCTGCTGCAGTGGGTCATCAAGGGGTTAAAACCCAAAACCCTACTTACAGCAGGGCCAGATACAACGAGCGTGTGCAACCAAACAGGAACGGATGCCAGGTGCAGAGAAAGTCCTTCGTAGGCGCTTAGGTGTGTGGGGTGGTGACTCAGACTCCCTCCGATGTGAATCTCAACACCGGATTGGCTGCTGGGTTTCTTATAGTGTTTCAACTTCATTCATGAAATACTCCAGCCAATCCGAGCATGGTAGAAATCCTTACCAGCCAATCAGAGCGTTGCCAGTCTATCTAAGCCGGGAAAGCATGGATCGGATTCTGACAAGGGAATGCGCCAACTTGGCACCTCTGCCACTTGTCAGTCAGAAGCCACCCACTGAGTTAGGGTCCTCACAGTCTGAAAAGTACAGGGAAAGGGGGGAAAGGAAAATGAACAGGGCGCTTCTTAGGAGTGAATGTGAAAACAGTGTTAAAAGGAATGGATAATACATCACAAATGTGAATCACTTATAAACAATTAGGAAATACCCTTCACCAGCCAGTGATGAATAACTATTAAAAATACATATTGTGATGAGCAGCTGAACTTCCTCAAATAGGACTGTTCCAAGTCCCAAGAAGTACAGTTTCTTTTCTTCTGTGGGAGGAGCGCAGTCTGACTTGGGGCAAATGGTGGTCTGGGATCGCCATTCATCCCAGGACGTGGGCACTTGAGCATAACTCCGGTGCCCAAATGGCTTTCACACCGTGGGAACCTCTGAGGCTTTCATGTCCCGACCCCGAGCAGACGATGGCACCAAGCTTGGTAGCCAATGGTCTCTCTGATCCATGGACCTGGAAGTCCCCAGCTCATATAGTATACTGTGTAAAAGCATAATATAAGCATTTAAACATACCTGCTTAATAAAATATACCTTACACTTTTATTCCATCTAAGTCCTTTGGTTATGAGGGGTAGAATGAGACTCTTTACGTTTATTCCCAAAAGCCATATCCCTCACGCACTATGGGCTATTAAACATTATGAAACAGAAATATTTTTCGCACTTTCCCCACCCCCTGAGAGATGTGTGGCTATGGTGTGTATATGGTGCAATACATGTGATGCACATGAGATCTGAGTCTCTGCTACGGGGAACCTGGGGTATACCTGAGTTGATGTTCGGTCGGTAGCGCTTCCACCTGTACAGGATTCTGTGATGTAGAATAACCCCGCTACAGGACCCGCATACCCTCCAATGCTATGCTCCCCCACCCAAGGTGTGAGTGACAGCGCTGCCCCACTATAGTGTTTGAGTTGGTGCACTGATGCATTGGGTACCTGCCGGGTGATGCCACACCCGGGTGCGCTGATGCCACGATGCTGGGATCCACGGATCCGATGCTGATACTGCGAAGCCTCCGTCTCTTTGTTCGGTGGCTCTCTCATGGATTGTACCACTGTAAACAATGTCTTTATTAATGTAGGGCGATCTGTGTCCTGAACCACAGGCCGCAGCCACCGTGCGGCATCTCTGTAAGGAATCCACTCCTGGCTTTGATTATAACTTTTGCAGACTTCTGCAGTTGCAAAAGTTTCCTCTGGCAATCTATGGCACATGTGTTGCTTCTCATTGCAGCTTCTGCCCTGTGCTACATCATTGGAGGAATACTCACACACCCTCCTCCTGTGATTGGATCTCCGCCCTTTATATCCTGGGCGTTGGCACTGAAACAGTGCCGAGCATAATTTCCTACCAGGACGTTACTGTCTCTGCCACAAACTGCCCCAGGCCTCTCTCCTAGCATTCTTACCTTCCAAGTTCCTGAGTATCCAGAGGCCTGTTCTTTCTGCTGTGCTGTAGCGTGTTGCCAGCACCGGTACCTGCTGCATTCCCTCCTAGCAGTGGCTACCCTTCCTTGCCTGCGGCTTGCTGCTATCCCCTTGCAGTGGCCTGCCTTGGACTTCTGCGCTGAAGCGTTGGTTCTCCCCGACGCTGCCCTGCCGTGAACTTCGGCCAGCCTGCTGTCTCCTTCTGCTGAGATCGGCGTCATGGGCCGAGGCCGCTCCTCGCGCAGAAGCCACTCCCGCGCTCACGCTCCTAAGCTGAAGCGGGGAACTCCTGTCTGCTTGTTGCCGATTCCTTGCTACGACTACGACCACCCGGATGTCTTCTATCCTGACCCTGCTTTGGCCATCGATTGTCCTGTCTTCTCCTACCCCGACTTTGGCTTCAATAACGACGATGCTGCCTTCTCCAATCCTGACCCTGCGATGTACGACTATGAACTGCGCACTCCGGATCAGTCTGCGCAGACTAAGGTCGGTGATAATGTAACCCCACCTCAGACCCGCGGTCCGGTCCCGGTTTGTGGCGAGCATCGGCGTAACAATCTCCCTGTGTCTGTAAGACAAATATTGCTAAGCAGGGCAGGGTCCCTATCTGAGGTGCAAGTCCCTATCGCAGCCACAAATTATGTGGGAGTCGGGGGCCTAGCTGGGGCATAATAGGGGGTATCTAGCATAGTGCAGATGCCACTGTCATCTGCACATGTAGGGATGTGTTAGTTTGCCTTCGCTTTGCTGCAGCACGTCTCCAGAGCGAGTGTTGTAAGGTTCCGCGGCAGCCCGACAGTATAGGGCGCCGCCATGTTGTTGCGCAATAGTAAGGGGCACTGTCAGAGCAGAGAGAGGTCGCGCATGCGCAGTGCAAGCACGCGAATGGCTGGCCAATAAGAGAGAGGCTCAGCCAGTAACTACAACACCCAGGAGCCTTAGCGGAGTCACCTGACGCCAGGGAGCAAATGGGATGGCCGGATTCGCGGGAGGCAGGAAAGGGAAGCGTGGGGGAGAGACCACGCTAGCCAGAGGGCACCGGAGGAGCAAGGGAAGAAGTGGTGTGGGTGCAGGGGATCCGTGACCCACCTGCATAGGTTAGATCTTCCCTGTAGGCCCTAAGAGATTCCCTGAGTCACCATAGGTTGTGGTGCTGCAGGGACACCCTGTAGTGATAGCAACATCATCCCTTACTGTATACCAGATAGGGACAAAGTGTGCAGAGCTGCGATTGCTGCTAGTCGTCTGGGACCAGGCGGTTGAGCATCGTGACATCGGAAAGACTGCGCTGGATCGGCGGAGCCTTTTTGAAGCTATTAGCGGTCACCACAGTGACCGGAAGGTATTTACTAAAAGTGCACCAACACCGGTCAACAGGTGCTGATCCCGCCTTAGGGAACACTTTTTGGGGACACTAAGTGGAGTAGCAAAGGACTGAGCCTAAATACATATTACAGTACATGGACACGGTGTGGGGGCACGCGGTGATGGGACAGAGACATTACTCCTTACGAGAGTGGCCGAGCCACTAGCCTTATAAGAATAATATAAGATATGAATGTATGATATGTGTTCTCGCTACGATTAAGTAATAAGGGTTTACTCTTGCGTTCCAGTAAACAGTTCCAAGCATATGTGTGTTGCTATTGTTCTTACCAGGGGAATCTTATGCAATGGGGATCCTGGGTAAGTGGAGGCGCTGCCAATAAGATACTTAGTACCCCAGGCTCCCAGTTAGCGGAGGCTCATCTCCTGGAGCCCATAGGTGTGTGCAGTACCCGTAGTCACTCTAGAGAGTAGGAAAGAGGGCTACATTTGGAGGCGCTGCTGAGATCTCAGACCTGGGGTGCCCTATATTTTTTTTCCCAACTGTGCTCTGTTGTTTTTTTCTCCTCCATGTTTGTGCCCTCACAGCCCGAGGTGCGTAAGTGGGCCCAGCGGTACCAGATTCCCTTTGCCTGTGCCATTGCCATTGGACACGTCCCTGCCGCTACCTCCCTGGGCACGGTGACTGATCAAGTAAGGAAACTTCCGTTCCTGGACACTGCCCGAGTGGTAGACCATTATTATGACGGGGAGCATAACTGGCGTAAAATATTATTCGCTACAGACCGGGACATATGCCCCGAAGCCATTCGCTCCATATTAATCCTGCCCAATGCTCCAGGCATTCATTGCTCGCTAGTACAGGTGGGCGTAGCCGAACCCCTGGCTGTATCCACGTCACAGAAGGAGTACCCTGGCCCATCAAGCACAGCAACGACCAATCCCTTCCGTACCCCTGAGAGCAGTATGAACCCTCACTGGCCCGCTGCAATGGGTTTAGGCGCTTCTTTCACCCCCTCCACCATTCGGCCGTCGCTAAGTAGAAGCAGTATGTCTAGACTTGATGCCTATGCCCCTGCCGGGAATAGCATGCCTGATAATGTGTCCCTTCCTGTGCTAGCAGAAGCCATACATCAATCCACACAGTCTCATCAATACCGGAAGCTAAAGGCATTTTCTGGCGACAAACCAACCCCTCTGGGAGTAGTCGGCTTTGATGAATGGTTGGATCATGCTGAACAGGTACTCCATGAATGGTCCTGCACTGATGCCGTATGGAGGCAGCGCATAATCGAATGCCTGCGACCCCCAGCTTCCCACATGGTGCACTGTTACCGGGACGACCACCCTGATGCCGATACAGCCGGCATCATTCACGCCCTCACCAAAGCCTATGGGATTCCAGTGGATGCGTTTGCCCTGATGGCCAAGTTTCACGCTTTGACTCAGAAGGAGGGAGAGATGGTATCTGATTTTCTTAGGCGTCTGCACTTGGATCTGTGGACCCTGGTGAGGAGGCAGGTAGTGCAGAAGGTGGATGCCGATGGACTGCGAACCACGCAACTGCTGAGGGGACTTCTTCCGCTGCATCCATTGTCCGTACGAGTCAGTGGTTGTCTGGTGCCGGGACAAGCCCTGATATTCGATGACCTGATGGACCGAGTGCAGGCACATGAGACCGTGCTGTTGGGACGTGATTTGACCCCGGGAAAGAAGACGGGAGTGGTTGCCAAAGAAGCTAAAAAGTCATAGGCTAAAGTTGAAGCGGCTGGGGATGTGAACCCGGAGAAAGAGGACTTTGAGGAACTTACGGCTGCCCGGGCACGCACTGCTTCGGGACGAACCTCCCCGAACTTCCGAGATAGCCCCTCCCACAGCCACCTTCAGTGTTACGCCTGTGGAAAGATGGGGCACTTGTGAGAGCACTGTCCCTCACCCCGAAGAACGGCGTCACGACCAGCCAAGTCTATGTTGTGTACTCCTCAAGCCAGTGAAGCGGCGGGCCAATCTCCGATGAACAGCCGATTTGGACCAGCAGCCATCGTCAAGGTGGTTATTGAAGGTATCTATGCCTCCGCGCTCATGGACACTGGATCCCAGGTGACCATAGTGTATCGACCCTTCTACGACCAACATCTGCATCGGTTGCCGCTACTATCTGCCGACTCCCTGAGGTTGAGAGGGCTAAGCCATGAAGACTACCCTATCGATGGAGTGGTGAAAGTACACCTGGATATTCCCAAGTTGAACACCGGCAAGCATCACCCCATGGAGGTGGAAGCGTTAGTGTGCCCGGAACCCCGGGATCATCCCAGCGCCCCTATAATCATGGGAACCAATACGGACATTGTACAAGCTGTGATCCGCATGTACTTGCAGGAAGCAGGTGAACTACCGTTGTTGGCTCTAGCTGCATGCCCCGCGTTACAAGAGGCCTGCGGTAGGATTGCAACTTAAGAAGAACATGGGATGTTGTATAATCAGGAGTGCGGGTTGACCGAGATTTCTCCCGGGAAGGAAGAATGATGGTTGCAACGTGCCAATATCCCGCCAGACATCCGGAGGATCGACTATTCTCATTGGAGAGCACGGTACTTGAAGACCAGCGACTCGGCTACAAGGTGTTGGCCTCAGTAAAGAAGTGGACTGGAAAAATCCCGTCCCGAACTCGGGTATATGTGAGAAACCTTTCCCCTTACCTCATGTGCATTGATCACCGGCAGCCGCTGGGTCGAATCTTTCCGGTGACCCCTGAGAAGAGGGCCGAAGGTAGCTGCCCGGTCGCCACCGTTCAGGCCGTAACTCCACAGTTGGCGTTTGATTTTGGAGACTCGCCGTTGATAGAGGAATGGAAGGAGAGACTGCAGACCAAGTTGGAAACTCGGCGGGGGGTGTTTTCCATAAGTGATATGGACGTTGGGTGCACTCGCAGTGCCCGCCATACCATTCGACTGAATTACACAACGCCGTTCCGCGAACGGTCCCGACGCATAGCATCTCGAGATGTGGAAGAGGTGAGGAGGCTACTAGCCGAAATGGAGGAGTCCGATATCGTTCAAGTATCCCAAAGCCCCTATGCCTCGCCTATCGTAGTAGTACGCAAGAAGAATGGGACCGTACGTCTATGCGTGGACTACAGGACATAGAAAAATCGCACTGTACCTGATCAGTACACCCTTCCGCGAATCGAGGACCTCCTGAATGCCTTGTCCGGGAGTAAGTGGTTCAGCGTACTGGATTTGAGGCCAGGGTACTACCAGGTACCCATGGACTTGGAGGATCAAGAAAAAACGGCTTTCATCTGCCCGTAATGTTTCTACCAGTTCACGCGTATGCCTCAAGGGATATGTGGAGCACCGGCCACCTTACAGCGGCTGATGGAGAAGACACTGGGGGACATGAACCCGCGAGAATGCCTGGTGTACCTGGACGACATCATAGTGTTTGGGAAGACACTGGAGGAGCATGAGGAGCGGCTGTTGAAGGTGTTGGATCGACTACGCCATGAAGGACTTAAACTGTCCATGGACAAATGCAAGTTCTGCCACACATCCGTGTCATATGTGGGCCATATCGTATCGGCAGAAGGGATATCAACCGATCCGGGAAAGATAGAGGCGGTGGTGAATTGGCCAAGACCCAACAACGTCCAGGAACTACGGTCCTTCCTGGGGTTTTGCGGGTACTACCGCCGGTTTGTGGAAGGTTACTCCAGTAACGCTAAGGTCCTGAATAACCTCTTAAAGATTTACCCTGGAGACACCGGAAGGAAAGCTACCTCTGCACAAACACCCTTTGGGGATAAATGGACCCCTGCTTGTGAACAGGCATTCTTGGGATTAAAGACCAATCTAACGCAAGCCCCAGTGCTGGCCTATGCCGATCCAGACCGGGAATACGTCCTGCATGTGGATGCCAGTTTCAGCAGCTTAGGGGCAGTGTTGCATCAGAAACATGACACCGGATTCAGACCCGTGGCGTATGCTAGTCGAAGCTTGACCCTAAGCGAACAGAATTACCCGGTCCACAAGTTGGAGTTTCTAGCCCGCAAGTGGGCTGTAGTGGATAAGTTACATGACTATCTGTATGGTGTCCAGTTCGAAGTCAGGACTGACAACAATCCTATGACTTACATCAATACGTCTGCAAAACTAGATGCGACCGGTCATCGTTGGCTAGCGGCCCTGGCAAACTATCGGTTCAACCTCAAGTACAAACCTGGACCCACCAACATAGGGGCAGATGCACTGTCTCGGAGACCTGGACTTCACCCTACTGCCGATGAAGAAGAGTGGGAGGAAATTCCGGGGCCGGGCATACGTGCCCTGTGTTCTCTTGCTGCAGTGGTCAGCGATCGGGTAGCGTTCTCAGAATTAAGGATAGCAGACTCGCTAGGGTGTCAGTCCAAAGCAGTTCCTAGAACGTACCAACATCCCGAAGGAATGAATATCACAGAGAATAAGATTATTTCATGGAAAGAATTCGTACAGTATCAAATTCAAGATCCAGTGGTTGAACTAGCTCGCCAAGCCTTGCAACAGGAGAACCCTTCCATACTTAAGCAAGCTCCCCTAGACCTAGTGAATTTATTAATGAAGGAGTTCGATAAATTAGAACTGGTCAACTGCCTATTGTACAGGGTCGTACCGTACCACAATCATCCCGACCGGCGAGTTATCCCTGCCCCAGATCCTTAGAGACATGGTACTTCAGGCACTGCATGATGATCATGGTCATCTTGGCGTTGACAATACGTTTGGGTTACTTCGTGATCGATTCTATTGGCCGAAAATGAGAGAATCGGTTTAGATACATTGCCGGCAGTGCACTCGTTGTATACAGAGGAAGACACTCCCCACCCGGGCAGTCCCCATGGCCCATTTGAAAAGCTTCGGACCCATGGATTTGGTGTGCATGGATTTCTTGTGTATTGAGCCTGACACACAAGGTATCGGGAATGTCCTGGTGATTACAGACCACTATACAAGAAACACTCAAGCTTTTCCTACCAAGGACCAACGGGCGGTGACAGTGGCTAAAGTGCTGTGGGAGAAATACTTTATTCATTATGGGTTACCGAATAGATTGCATTCTGATCAGGGAAGGGACCAAGTCACGGACTACCCCGTATCATCCGGAAGGGGATGCTATGCCCGAATGTTTCAATCGCACGCTACTCGACATGTTGGGCACTTTGAAAGGCTCTCAGAAGACTGAGTGGAGCAAGCACGTAGAGACGTTGGTGCATGCCTACAACTGTACTCGACATGAGTCTACAGGTTATACCCCGTACTTCTTAATGTTTGGACAAGAGGCTAGGCTGCCCTTGGATGTGTGACTATGGATATCTACCGATGGGGTACCCAATAGGACGCATTTTTGATATGTGCAAAGGTTACAAGATAGTTTGCAGCAGGCTTACAATTTGGCTGAGAAGGCAGCGGCGCAATTAAATGCGAGTAATAAAAGGCACTATGATCACAAGGTGCGACATAAAGAAATCCGCCCCGGGGATACAGTTCTCCTCCGTAACTTGGGCATTCCTGGAAAGCACAAACTGGCCGATTGGTGGAATTGGTGGAGTACGGGATAACGAATTGGAAGTGCCCACGGTTTCACTCGATGGAGAAACTGATAGTACAGAGGATGGCCCAGAGACTGTAATAAATGCCACCTCTGAGAATCCTATGGAAGGAACCTCTCAAAGGGGCCTTCCGACCGCGGGGGCATCTCCCAAAGGAGCTACGGGTAAGGAGCCCCTTGGTCCAACAACAGATACGCTGACTCCAGTGAGCCAGCCATTAGACCCACAGAGCCCATGCTTTGTGCCCCAAAAAGACTGTGTAGACATGTTGAGCCCTTCAAGGGCAGAGTTTGACTTGCCAAATGAGAATTGTTACTCTCCAGAGGAAGTAATAGAAGAGCAAATTCACAGAAGCCAAAGAACTATTCAACCTCCAATGAGGATGGCTTACGATCAATTTGGGGCACCCCATTATGAGGCTCAGCAGTGGGCTTGCCACAAAGTGAGATCTGTAATTGGCATGTTCAGTGAAATGTATAACCTCATGTAGAGTATACAGAATAAGCTGTACCAAAATGTGTAAATATGTATGGTTACGTTCCCAAGCGGGGACGTTGGATTCTGCGAGGGGAGAATGTAGGGATGTGTTAGTTTGCCTTCCCTTTGCTGCAGCGCATCTCCAGAGAGAGTGTTGTAAGGTTCCGCGGCGGCCCGACAGTATAGGGCGCCGCTATGTTGTTGCGCAATAGTAAGGGGCACTGTCAGAGCAGAGAGAGGTCGTGCATGCGCAGTGCAAGCGCGCAAACAGCTGGCCAATAAGAGAGAGGCTCAGCCAGTAACTACAACTCCCAGTTGCCTTAGCGGAGTCACCTGACGCCAGGGAGCGAATGGGAGGGCCGGATTCGCGGGAGGCAGGAAAGGGAAGCGTGGGGGAGAGACCACACTAGCCAGAGGGCACCGGAGGAGCAAGGGAAGAGGTAGTGTGGGTGCAGGGGATCCGTGACCCACCTGCATAGGCCCTGTAGTCCCTAAGAGATTCCCTGAGTCACCGTAGGTCGTGGTGCTGCAGGGACACCCTGTAGTGATAGCAACATCATCCCTTACTGTACACAAGATAGGGACAAAGTGTGCAGAGCTGAGATTGCTGCTAGTCGTCTGGGACCAGGCGGTTGAGCATCGTGACATCGGAAAGACTGCGCTGGATCGGCGGATCCTTTTTGAAGCTATTAGCGGTCACCACAGTGACGGAAGGTATTTACTAAAAGTGCACCAACACCGGTCAACAGGCGCTGATCCCGCCTTAGGGAACACTCTTTGGGGACACTAAGTGGAGTGGCCAAAGGACTGAGCCTAAATACATATTACAGTACATGGACACGGTGTGGGGCACGCGGTGATGGGACAGAGACATTACTCCTTATGAGAGTGACCGAGCCACTAGCCTTATAAGAATAGTATAAGATATGAATGTATGATACTGTATATGTTCTCGCTACGATTAAGTAATAAGGGTTTACTCTTGCGTTCCAGTAAAACAGTTCCAAGCATATGTGTGTTGCTATTGTTCTTACCCAGGGGAATCTTATGCAATGGGGATCCTGGGTAAGTGGAGGCGCTGCCAATAAGATACTTAGTACCCCAGGCTCCCAGTTAGCGGAGGCTCAGATCTCCTGGAGCCCACAGGTGTGTGCAGTACCCGTAGTTACACTAGAGCATAGGAAAGAGGGCTACACACATATAACTTACTCCTTCCTTGTCCCAACTCCAACTGCCACTCTTCTAACTGTCAGCTCAGACTTCAAGCACACCCAACGTTCCAATCTCCCCTCAGGAGATTCTAGCAGCCCTATTGGCTGTACTGTGTCATGTGTTGTGCAGCCCCTGGGGCTGCTGGAACCTTAGCATGTGCAAACCTTTTCTGCACATGCAAGCGCACAAACAAAATGGCGGCACCCTTATCGACTACCCGCCTGCAGTGGTGAGGAGAGCTAAAAGGAGGACTGGGCTACACCCATTTCTTCTAAGTCCCAAAGTAGAATGAAAAGACGCTTAGGTTCATTCCCAGGGCTGTAGCTCATTCCCTTATGGAAAAACAAACTTAGAATGAAAAACAAAACGCTTAGCTTCATTCTCACGGCTGTATCTCATTCCCTTTCTAAAAACTGGACTTCGGTTTCAAAAAAACCCCTTGCAACCTCATAAATGGTTGGAGTATCCCCCAGAACCTCTATACTGGTTCTGGGGAACCAGGCATTTAACTGGGGAGCACTTTGTTACTGGGGGGACCCCGGTACCATTCTGGGGATACCTTATACACCTATGCCCTGCTTACCTTTCTGGTCTGTGCTGGAGCAGGGAGTCCTAGCGGTGAGTCGTGGCAGCATTTTCAAGGGGAGATTTTGCCAGAGCAATGTGTCTCAATGTATCCGAGAATCCATCCTGATTCCCGGGTAAATTATTGGGGTATCCTGCAACTCTGGAACCCTGCTCCCTAGATACATGCTGACAACAATTTCTCCGTAAACCCCCCCTTGAAACTCATAGCCTAGCAATCTTTTTGCTTGCACCCCTGGAAAGGTAAAACACACATAAATTCTTTATTGTTGCACAATTACATACCTTGCATTTACAATAAACAGGTTCAAGAGCTGAGAGGTAACCAAATATGGCTCAGATGTAACCAGCCGGGCATAATACCTTTATTGATGGCCTGGTTACCCCCTCACAATCCCAGTTACATCTTTTACCTATGTTTTTATGGGTTAAATATCCCAGTCTCCTGGTTGCAAGATCAGCGCAAAACTAGTACAACCCTTTCCATAAATTTGAATCAGGTGCCCTGATGTTGTAGTTGAGAAAAGGGAAATGTACAGATGTAGCAAACCTTACCGCACAGCGCCAAGCCACGGGACCGTGACTTTGATGGCCCCGGTGACAGAAAATTATTGCTATGGGGGGATCTGATCGGGAACCATGAACCCCCCCACCCGCACCCTCAAGACAATAAGTCGGCAACATCCTCATCATAGTCTTCCGACTGCAAAACTACAGAAAAAATTGCACCATACTGTATGTATAAAGAATACAAAATCTATTGCTTTCTATGGGAGTTAAAGTTAAAAAATAAAATAAAAGGGAAATTGATGTATTAGTGATAGAAATTACTCTCCACTTTTATGCAACGAGCTTTAAAAGAAGAAATACCTCTTACTGTTTTTTTTCTTGTCTTTTTCTCTTTCATATAGCAGTTGTGTCAACAATGGATACATTTTTAATACATGCAAGAGGAGGAATCAAAAGAAAGCAAGCAGAGCAAGAAGGAGAAAACTCATCCATGAATGAACCAACAAGCCAGTGAGAAAATGAGAAAATGTGTTTCAAATGGGTTTTCAATAGCACACTGGTTGATGGCAAAGACAAACCCCAATGTGTCATCTGTCTGATATTGTTTGCTGCAGAAAGTATGATACCAAAAACAAAATGAAATGAAAATACATTTGGAAATAAAACATGTCAATTGATTGAACAAGTCTCAAGATATTTTGAGTGAAAATTGTCTGAGCTTCTAAAAGAAAAAACATTTGATTGTGAACTTAACTTCTTTGCCAAAAAAGCACTGCTTCCATCCTATAAAGTTGCATAAATAATTGTGCAAAAAAAAAAAAGCCACATGACATCAGAGCAGTGGACATTGTCCGGACTGTGATTGGTGAAGATTCAGTAGAACAGCTACAAAGCATCTCAGTGTCAAACAATGGCACCTGTAGCAGAATATCGAGGTCAACGTTTACATATATTAACAGTCACAATATTTGCATTGCAGTTGGGTGAAGCTGCTAATTCAGTAAATGATTGCCAATGTAATTGTTTATGTTCACTATTTATGGGAAAGTCAGTTTTCTGAAAACGTGCTATTTTGTCAAACAATAATTATCGACCATTGTATCCAGCTTTTTATTATGGTTGATTATTATCTCAAGGAACACACGCTTTCTTGTAATAACTGTGTTGGGCTTTGTTCAGATGGAGCTCCTGCGATGACTGTACAGTACGAGGGACTGCAAGCCTTAGCAAGGAAAGGTTCCCGAAAAGTGGTTTGTTTTCATATACGATCAAACAAGAAGCATTTGAATCCAAAGAATGTCATTCTGAACTTCATAAAGGGCTGCACAATACTATACAAATGTTGAATTTTGGGAAGAACACCCATGTAAGATAACTATTTACTTAATTTTGTTACGATTTGGGTGCTTATGATGTTGGAAAGGGAGAACACAGGGAAGGAAGGAAGGGAAGGAAAGGAAAAGGAGGGATAATCATGGACACATGATACATAAAGCTTGGCCCCCTGCGGATGCACTTACTAGAATTCCCTCCTACTCTCTGTACGTTCTCCCTACCTACCAATTAGATTGTAAGCTCCTCGGGGGAGGGGGCAGGGACTCCTCTTCCTTAATGTTACTTTTATGTCTGAAGCACTTATTCCCATGATCTGTTATTTATATTATTTGTTATTTATATTATATGTATCACTACTGTGAAGCGCTATGTACATTTATGGCGCTATATAAATAAAGACATACAAAAAAAGAAAAACTAGATAAAATGTGTGAGGTGTCTAAAAGGTAGGAAGGAAGTGAAGTGACTAGAGGTTGAAGAAAGTGATTAACGTATTGTGATATGTGCTCCCCCAGTGAACCAATACTAGAAATAATTTGTCTACCTGGGGGGTGGGGGTGGAGAAGGGACTTGTGAACTTTAGGGAGGTGATGGAATATGGGTAGAACCGGATGAGTACTATGTAGATATTCATTTTCTTGTACAGAGAGTACTTGAAGGATCCTGCCAAACTCTAATAGTTCATATAATTCCAGGAATTGGAATTGGACATGGTTCTTCATTATTTGATATTACGTTGTGGACATTGGGTCTCATGGATACAGTCTGTAGATCACCATGGTTAGGTATGGGTATTGAACTGTCTTTGTGCTTGAAAAATCTTTTGAGAGTTATCTTCCTAGTGAACCGGTGAAGATCCACTATAGTGGAGAATAAATCAAAATTTCTATCCGGTGCAAATGTAAGTCCCAAATTCAACACACTCAGTTCAGATTGACAGTGTGTATTTAGAGATATTTAGAATTTTTGTGTCTTCTAATCTTCTAATTTCAATGCCTCATCTTTTTTGCAGGGGCCACCCACCAGCTTATTCCTGGATCTTTTTCTCCGTCGGTGTCGTTTTTTGACTGCTGGCGTCCAGATGTATTCATGGCATATGTCTGTGTTCTCCCTGGTAGAAGAATTTCTTCATTGGAAGATGCTCCGGATTCAGTACCTGAGAAGGACACACTTGGAGGGATATGTTCAGAGTCTGAAATATCTGATTCTATATTTTTTCCTGTGTGTGCATCTGTGCATGACACTAGATATAGAATTCATACATAGTATTATTTAAGGTATTATACCATTGCAGACTATTGTACTATGATAATGATACCATAGTCTGCATATCAAACTATTTCATTATATTTGTATATATATGTGACTAACGAGTTTAAGTCCAATGTGTTGAAATTTGCATAATTTTCCAATTAGGTGCAACACATTAGTCAATTAGTAGAAGGGAGGTATAAATAACACCCTCCCTTCATGCTTGTTACACTCCTTGAGAAAGGGCAAACTTGCTTGAAACGCGTGGGAGGTGGTCTTCTAGTCATGTCTTGTTAGTATCTGCTTTATGTAGTTTAATACATTGATTTTACCATCCTACCTGGTGAGTCTGCTGGCATCGATCTTCTATCTTCTTGTCTACATCTGAATCGTGGCCGCGCAAGTGAAGTACGTCCTTCACCCCTGGAGGGGAAAGTGCAGTCGTGAGCAGAGGGGACGGACCATCGTGAGTATCCACTCCATCCGTTAGCTGTCGCATCTGCAGCCGCTCGCCATAGATTGAGAACGGGACTGCACACAGCCGCAACCCCATACATCCATTAGACTTTTTTCCTTGCCCTACTTATCAACCATATACAGGCTAATAGCCATAAGATGTTTATCCTGGAGTCGCCAGTCAGTTCTTCTTGGTCTGCATATCCACACCGCCTGGACTTGGATTTACACCTGGATACTTATATCATCTATCTTCACAGACTCACCAGTGTTCCAGCAGGTAATATTAACCCTGGATTTTATTTCATCGATGTGATACTTTTAAGTGTTTCTTTTTTGACTCCTTGTTCTTCTACACTGTTGCTGGACTCAATACTCAATTGACATCACATTATACTTTGAAAATTATTCAGTATGGATATACCTACAGTGTCTCCACAAGATTTAAATTCTCATTTTGCCTTTAATTGTTTTAATTTGGCAGCTAGCACCAAAAAAGCTGAGTCTTTTTTTGATCAGGACTGTAATATTCTATGTGAGGATATACAAGATCTTAAAGCGCAATTTTTTCGTTTAGAAAAATGTATATCGCATGATTTAAAATTATGGTGGGACATTGTTACACTGGAGAATTTTGGAGGTCTCCGAATGACAAAAGCTCCATCATTTGGATTTGAAACACACGAATTTGAGAAACAATGGAACCTAATTTTGGACCAGTGTTCCTTTAAATTAATTGAATTAATTATTCAACACAAATCCAAAAAGAAAATCACTGCACACAAGCATGTTATAGATCTACAATCTGAATTGCAGGCTTTCACCCATATAGACCGGTTCAAAGATATGGACAAATTACTATCACAGAGAATTAAAAATCTAGAAAAAAGTATAATGCTGGCCAAACAAACCAAATATGAAAGGGACAAAATTGATTATCAGAAAAAAACAAATTTATCTTTGGCAGAAACCACATACGAGCAAAACAACCTTTAAGAAAAATCCACAGAATATGAATCACAATAGTAATAAGAAAATTACTTCTAAACCCAAATCAATACTCAGGAAAAATTCAAAATCAGATGCACACACAGGAAAAAATATAGAATCAGATATTTCAGACTCTGAACATATCCCTCCAAGTGTGTCCTTCTCAGGTACTGAATCCGGAGCATCTTCCAATGAAGAAATTCTTCTACCACGGAGAACACAGACATATGCCATGAATACATCTGGACGCCAGCAGTCAAAAAACGACACAGACGGAGAAGAAGATCCAGGAATAAGCTGGTGGGTGGCCCCTGCAAAAAAGATGAGGCACTGAAATTAGAAGACACAAACATTCTAAATATCTCTAAATACACACTGTCACAATCTGAACTGAGTGTGTTGAATTTGGGACTTACATTTGCACCGGATAGAAATTTTGATTTATTCTCCACTATAGTGGATCTTCACCGGTTCACTAGGAAGTTAACTCTCAAAAGTTTTTTCAAGCACAAAGACAGTTCAATACCTATACCTAACCATGGTGATCTACAGACAGTATCCATGAGACCCAATGTCCACAACGTAATATCAAATAATGAAGAACCATGTCCAATTCCAATTTTTGATATTAAGAAGCAGTTCACATTTCGTGATAATTGTCATATACAGGACTTGCTAGAGCTGTTGAATGATCAACCAGAGACTGGATATGATTCACAAAACTTTCTGGGTAGCCAATCGTCAGGTTTCAAAAACAAATCTAAGTTTCATCCCATGTATTTCACAGGTCATGCAATCAATGTGTTTCAATCAGCCGTGGAACGGGATCTACTACTGCTCTCCCAAGGTATTACCACAACCAAAAATGTTGTTCATAGTTCAAACAATCTGAACTTCACACAAAGACAAGCTATTCAATCTTTAAAAGAAAATAATCTTATTGTGGTTAAGAATGCCGATAAAGGGGGAGCAGTGGTGGTCCTAGACTATGCTTACTATGTAGAAGAGGCCTTACGCCAACTCCATGATGACAAATCCTATACCAAGTTACATACAGTATGGAACCAACTCAGGGTTTCCTATTGGAATTATATGTACTATTAGAGTTCGGCAGGATCCTTCAAGTACTCTCTGTACAAGAATATGAATATCTACATAGTACTCACCCGGTTCTACCCATATTCCATCACCTCCCTAAAGTTCACAAGTCCCTTCTCCACCGCACAGGTAGACCCATTGTTTCTAGTATTGGTTCACTGGGGGAGCACTTTTCACAATACGTTAATCACTTTCTTCAACCTCTAGTCACTTCACTTTCTTCCTACCTTTTAGACACCTCACACGTTTTATCTAGTTTTTCTGATTTTACTTGGTCACCATCACATCTTTGGGTCACGTTAGATGTGTCTTCGCTTTACACTATTATTTCACATGAACATGGTCTACCTGCTGCACGACACTTTTTGGAATCTGATGCCACACTTGCTCCAGCTCAGATCACCTTTTTGCTGAATGCCATCAGATTCCTCCTCACTCACAATTATTTTATGTTGGATGGGGGTTTCTATCTCCAAACATGTGGGACCGCCGTGGGATCATCATTTGCGCCTTCCTATGCCAATCTCTTCATGGGGTGGTGGGAAAATACCCATGTGTTTGGAGATAGGAACCCCTATCGACATCACATTATCACATATCACCGTTATATAGATTATCTCATTATAGTTTGGTCTGACACAGTCTCACAACTGTATGCCTTCTTCACTTATCTCAACACCAACACTTATAATCTGTCATTAACATATCACTTTCACCATCACCGCATACAATTCTTGGACTTGTGTCTGTATGTAGGTATGGATAGTCGAGTATATACCAACATATACCGGAAGCCCAACTTTAGGAATACACTTTTGCACGCATCTAGTTGCCATAGCCCAAATCTACTTAAAGGATTACCCTATGGACAGTTCCTTCATTTACGTAGGAACTGTTCTACGATGGAACACTTTGACAATAGTTCCTATGATCTCATTAAAAGATTTTTAGATAGAGGCTATGACCCACTATCAGTGCAATGGGCATATACTAAGGCCAGAAATAAACCTAGGGATGATCTTATCAATACTGATCTCTCCAGCTTTGCTCATACAAAACAGAACAATATATTTAAACAGAATGACATAAATCAATGTGAACCACCATTCTTTATCACTCATATAGCCGTCAAGCTATGAACATCAAATCAATAATTAGGAAACACTGGGCCATTCTCAATACAGATGTTCTCTTAAAGGA
The DNA here is from genome assembly GCF_040206685.1 of Ascaphus truei. Lineage (NCBI taxonomy): Eukaryota > Metazoa > Chordata > Amphibia > Anura > Ascaphidae > Ascaphus > Ascaphus truei. The sequence goes on from NW_027455750.1 coordinate 270,374, forward strand.
CATGGTATCTATGGACCCAACATTTGTCTTTCAAAAAGCACACACACTGGGCAGCCTAGTTTCACCAAGTATGATCTCAGACAAGAACAAATACAACAAAAACATGCTATTCCCAGATCTAATAGGGTGTTTTAAATGCGGGAAATGTAAAATATGTCAATATGTCCAAAAATGTAAAAGTTTCACTAACACTGAACAAACTAAAGAATACAGAATCCTTTCATTTGTGACGTGTAACACGGATCATGTAATATACATGATCACCTGCGGATGCAATAAACGATATGTGGGTCTAACAACCCGCTTATTTAAAATAAGGATGTTAGAACATATTAGACATATTAATAATTTGGACATTACACGTCCCATGTCTAATCACTTTATGGAATGCCAGTCAGGTAGTCTCAGAAATGTAAAATGTGTAATTCTTGAACATATTAGACCCCACAAACGAGGTGGAGATCGATCCAGGGCTCTTTACCAACGTGAAACGTTCTAGATCTTCACCATCGACACATAAATACCTAAAGGCCTCAATACAGAATGGGACCTGAAGGTTTTTCTGTGATCTTACACTAGGGTTACTAATGGGTATTACTGTATTCCATGTTCCTTCCTTACAACCCTCACACACTCCCCCCCCCTCCCACACACCCCTCCCTTACCACTCCAACCACCACCTCCCCTGCCCCCCCCCTCCCCTGTGCTCCCTTCCTTCCCTGTGTTCTTTCTTTCCAACATCATAAGCATTATACAATATATTAATGGAATTATATATTCATTATACTTCTACTGTTGTATCTGTATTTGTCATTTATGTGGAGCATTTGTAAGGTGATATCCTGTATAGAGAGATATTTATATATATATACATATATATATATATATATATATATATATATATATATATATATATATATATATATGTACATAATATATGCCTTGCCCTAATCAAGTGGTTTTGATTGGTTAGCATTATATACTTACTTAATAATCAACAATGATGTTTCCACATGTATTTTTCTATGTAATTTGTGGACACTACATATGTAGAATTCATACATATTATGATTTAAGGTATTATACCATTGCAGACTATTGTACTATGATAATTATACCATAGTCTGCATATCAAACTATTTTATTATATTTGTATATATATATATGTGACTAACGAGTTTGAGTCCAATGTGTTGAAATTTGCATAATTTTCCAATTAGGTGCAACACATTAGTCAATTAGTAGAAGGGAGGTATAAATAACACCCTCCCTTCATGCTTGTTACACTCCTTGAGAAAGGGCAAACTTGCCCGAAATGCGTGGGAGTTGGTCTCCTAGTCATGTCTTGTTAGTATCTGTTTTATGTAGTTTAATAAATTGATTTTACAATCCTACCTGGTGAGTCTGACATCTATAGGAGCCGCGCTGGCATCGATCTTCTATCTTCTTGTCTTAAATCTAGGCAAGGTCCAGATATGACGATTATAAAAACAAGTTACAAAGTCATTGGCTTTGCACAAAAACATGCGCTGTGGATGCAAAGAGTGAACAATAATGTGCTTGATATGTTGGCAATCTGTGTGCAAATAATCGTCAAACGAGAAAGCAGGAGGTTAAAAATGTAATTCAGCGCCACATCAATGCATTTTAAAATAAGTAATATTTTGGAGCTATTGACACTACCTAACACAAATGGATTCACAACGTATTCTTGATTGGTACTTAAAATGAAATGTCAACAGTAGTAGAAAAGCAGCTGAATTCCCACTTATCTGACAATTCTGTTAAAATACTATTTCAAAATACCCAAGATTTTTCTGAATTCTTTATAAAATTTGGAAGAGAAGAAGCATCAGTTAAGCAACATTTAAACAAAATAGCATTATTTCCTGGCATTACTTCTCTCTCCTCTCTCTTGTCTGGATAAGTGTAACGCCAATAATGTGACAATATGTTCATGTTTTTGCATATAATTAGCTTTGAGCATATAATGCTAGTACAGTAAACATAACATTTGTTCCTGTTTTAACAACGTTTTGTGGATCTAGTCCTAAATGGGCAACTTTATAACACTATAAGCAGTAAATGGTTTTACTGTAAATCTGTTCCTTGGACACTTTAGAGGGCTCTTACTTGATTCAACGCCAGACAGTACTTTCTCAGATAAAGAGCATGTTAAAGATGTTTGTTTTGTTGCCACTATGCCTCATCCAGTTCCGGCTTGATGGCGGTGCTATCGACGCCACTGCACCGAGCCCCGCGGTTACAGAGGCCCTGCGCTCTTCCCCACAACAATTAAACTGATTGCTGGTGCAGAGCGTGAGGCCTGTATAATACTTTTACCTTCTCCTCCCCATCACTTCCTGCTGGGGCCCTCATCATGCAGCCGTGATGTCAAATGGCGTTGCGTTGCCATGATAATGGGACATCATGTCGTCATGGCAATGCGACGGCATGTGACGTCGAGGCGCCATGATGAGGGACCCTGCAGGAAGGAAAAGGTAAAGGCTCCGCCCTACATGTCTGCACCGAGTCCCGCAATATTCCCAGCCGACCCTGGCCATATACTTTCCTCCCAAGCTCAGCCCATTAACTGGTTTATTTAGGTATCTTCTCAGCCTCATCATTTTACAGGAATTTCCTGCACGTGCCCTGCATATATGCACTGCAGTCATAGGGCAAATGTGTAGTGGGAGTCAAAAAAGTCACTACCTGTCAGCCCCTTAGCAGTCAGCTGTGCTGATTGCATCACATAACTTTTCATGGCCTATAAGAAGGCACCAGCCCTGTCCTTTGCTTCACAACAAGTTTGCTTGCCTGGAGGCAAGTAATCCTGTTCCACTACTACTTGGAAGCTCCCTGATGATTATTCCCAACACCTGGTACTGAATCTGGCTAGACCTCTTTCACTGCTGCCTGCTCCCTGCTCTGACCTTTGGCTTGATTGACCATTCTTCTGTTTGCTGCCTGCCCCGACCTGGGATCGCCAGACTGCCCCACCTGCATGCTCCAGCCTGGACTCTCTGCTGCCAACGCACCGCAGAGCTGGCTCCAGCTACATGCAACAACCCCTGATGAATTTGCTCTACGTACTCTCCACCTAAATTTCCCTTATTTAATCTTATGGTACCTAGCAGTATGCAAGTCTGTTTGTTTCTGTTAGTTTTAATTTTGTTATGGTGATTTATTTTTGTTTTTCCATGTCTCAGAATCCTACAGTAAGCATCGCAAACAGCTTTTCTGATGCTAAATTGAAGCACAGAAATGCTAGGTTTGCATGTTTGGACCTTTTGTACTAACCTGAAGTTTCTGAATCTGCACCATCGGCATAGTCTGTTTTTCTTGTTTTTGGCACACAGAAATGGCCAGCACTAGGTATACAGATATGCAGATAGTACGTACTAAAAAATTATGTTTCTATGTGCCCCCCCCCCCCCACCAAAGCGTCAAGATCTACGTGTGTGAATAATAAAATGTCTTTTTATATTGTTGGCACAGAATGAAGTTGCTATGTATTGACCAACAATGTATTAGATGCTGCACGGATATTTTATTGTATACTGTGTAGGTTAATAAACTGTATTATTTCTATGGCATGGCTATTATAAATATTATTACACTAACAATTATAGTTACTAACACTAGTTATAATTCAAAAGATACACATAATTCTGTTTGAATTTAAATTGGATTCATCAGGTAGTCAACATGATGCAATGTGTCAAACTTTATTTCAATCATCGAACTATGGGACACATGCATCAAGTCTACATAAAGGTTATCACACCCGTTCCAGTGTTCACTACAATTAAATTAAATGGACGTTAACACCAATATACATGACGCCTTCATACACAGGAGGCATTTTTTATTGAAGGTTTGATCTACTGAATATTGACTCCGTTTTAATGGAGTTTGATGTATCTAGGCCTACGAGCCACTGACTTGAACTACCACTGACTTGAATATCCACTTTGCAGTTACATGAATAAGGCCATAAATGAAGGAATACATTGAAACAAATGTAGCACCCTTATCCAACACCCCCCCCCCCCTCCCCGTCCCCTCCTACGGGGGACCTGCTCTTCTGGGATAAGTGCCACATGTTCCCAGTGTGGTTGTGCATACCTGTAGGCTCACAGCAGATGGAGTGTTCTTTAGATGGTATAGGGAGGTTCAACAGGACAGGTTCTTAGCTCAGATCTTCCAGGAAAGTGCCTCCATCTTGCAGGGCTTGCAGGGGTTTGTAACCCTGCCCCATAACAGGGCAGGTTCGGGTACTGACAGGCATCGCACCACTGGCATGTGTTCCAGTCAGTACCATTCCAGGCATGACACTCCTAACTGCCGTTAGGCCTGCACCTGGATAGGATAACATTGTATACTATCCAGTCTGCAACTAATATGCTAGGTGTCTGTGCAGGAGTTTAACCCCAACACTGCCTGTTCCTATTAGGACTTATAATGTTAGGACAAAAGAAAACGGTATAGCCAGGGGCACTAGACTGCACAAATATATTTAAAGCAGCAATCCTCCCGAAGCCTATATGAGTTTAGCTCTTCCAATGTTAGTATCTTGCCCCCCCCCCCCCCGTGCATGTTCTATTTATTTAATTATTTTTTAAACCTACCAGACACATTATTTCAATCACATATCTCCTGAATGGAGCACCAGATTAAAAAAAAAAATGGAAGAGCAAGTAAAGATCTATCAAAGTAAGTAAAATTTAAATGTGGAAAAAAGGACATTTAAATTAGACTCCTCCTTTAAAGTATTTCATTTTAAGAACAATGTTTATTATAAATAAGCAAATGTATTGTCAATAAGGATTAATTACAAACAACTATGTAAAAGTAACATGATAGGTCTTCATCAAGCACGTAAAGTAAGGAAATACATGGTTATGATTCTCCCCATTTTCTCCAATATGTTCCCAAACTGTGCAACAACTATAATGCCACATTACACCATTTTGTGTTTATTTGCTGTACATCAGAGAACAGCAGACACCCCAGCAGCAGTTCAATAAATAGGCACAACACTATTGGCAAGGTTAGTAGCTTTGACCGTAGAAGGTCCACCTTGAGAACATGTACAGTAGAGTAGGGGGTAGAATGGAAGAGCCCAGAATGTCTCATCATAGGTGCAGAGGGAGGAGACCAACTGGGAACAAGTACAATTTGGATGGACCTTATGGCATAGAAAATGTGGGCGTAAAAATGTTCCACAGGGAACACAGAAAAACACCCACAACTACAACAGAAATAGTTTATGTAGTTTATGAGGAATGTAATAGTTTTTAAGGTATAGCTTTTTGTGGCTTTAGCACGCACCACAAGATATATTGTTTTGAAAAGGGTACATATAGTACCAAAGCTCCCTGGTGCTAAAACAGCAGCCATTTTATCCGAGGGAGAAATTCCAATAAAAATAATGGGGTTTTAGTTGATATATCTTGTGCTACTGTTTTGTATCATCATTGTAGCTAGGAGATATGTCTGGCATATGATCCCATAATTGCTATCTACAAGTAGAGAATATATTACTGTGGAAAGCAAATAAATATGCCTTATTTTAAAAATATGTGAAAAAAAAAAAAAAATCCAAAATATATATAAATTTCTCTGCTTTAAAACATAGAAGCATGTGCCATATCTCCCAAAACCAACACATCTGCATCCCATTTTGTTTATTCTTTTTATTTGCTGAAACAATAATCCTCTCTAAAAGAATATTTCCTTGTGGAGCAGTGGTGACATTTACATCATTTATCAGTCTGTCATCTCTATGTTCAAATATCAGTACAAAAGTACAAATGAGAAACAAGCACAATGCTGTTAGGAATGACTCAGGTGCTTCAAATTCTATTGAACACATAAATAGCATAGGACCTGTACAAAGCATTAATAAAAAGAAGCCTCCTCCTGACATTCCATGGTGTCCTTGAACAAGGAACAAGCACTTACACACAATACATGTTTTAGTTGCATTTGTTAATCCAGTAATATATTTTTTCCAAACAATGGCAATGATTGATGCGAGACAACTGTTTAGCTAGGGGCCCACGTCATATGAAAGTGCAATGCGCTGTATTCCTGCAACAAATGTGTTACGAAGTACAAAAAACGGGTCTGTGTTTAGTATATACTGTACTAAGAGAAGTTAGCAATTAAATACATTGACAGCATTTCATACCCAGAAAGCTAGGAAATTAATCTGACAAACGGCATATAGGTACCTATGGTTATAGGATAAATTGGAAGCAGCAACACTTGTCTAAAAATGTCATATTATTAAGAAGGACATTTTTCACAAAAGAGACTTTGGTATGATTCACCATTTTATTACTTTTCTTCAGGTTTCTGCACAGCGCACAATGTAAAAATAAAGCCTTGTTGAACAATAAAAAAACTATTATATATTGAGAGACTGAAACTTATATATTTTTCCCTTGAAGGCTTATCTGAGAGATCAAAATTCTAAATCACTTCACTGCACGAAGTGGAAGTCAATCTTTCTCTACTGCTGTGACACTTATTTTCACTAACAACTTTTCTTCTCTACAGGAACATCCTCACCTGCTGTAACTGGCTGTATTCTAAAATGTTATTTCATTAGCACCGGCTGTCATCTATATCTCTTCGCTTTTGACTGAAATCCTCATTTATAGCATTGTATAATGGAAATTACAGGGCACTAGTAAAATGTCAAATCATTTACAAATGGGGAGGTGTACATTATGTATCTGAGCATGTTTGACTGTGAGTCTACTGGAGACATGTGAGAGTACATAATAATTATTACTATTATGAATAAGCGCATCATTATTTATAAGTACAGCATATTCTGTGTGTGTGTGTGTGTACAAAATAGCAAATGATACTAATACAAAAACATGTTGGGAAAAAAAAAATCTGCCCATCTAGTCTGACAATGCCCCAAGGAGCTAATCAGTTGAGGTAAATCATAAACTTTCTCAGTACCTCTCACATTATGGTCCAATAGAGGATACATACTTTTGAGTGCTGTCATTCTGTTTCTCGCAGAATACAATTTGTCAAAATGTGTGGTACAGTGTGCATGCTAAGATGGCCATTTACAGTTGTACTTCTCCCCTTCTGCTGCTCCACTATGCAAATCCCTACACTGGCTTCCCATATGATCTAGAATGACATTTTAAACCCTAGTTCTGACTTGCAAAGCTTTCAATGACACTGACCCCACCTTACATCTCAGCCCTCATCCCACAAACAATCCCTAAACGCACCCTATGTTCTTCCCACGACATCCACCTCTCCTCCTGTCTTATTATGTCCCTTCACATCCCATCTCTAAGAGTCCTCTGGTGCTGCCCCCTCTCTCTGGAATTCCCTACCACGTACAAAAAGACTCTTCGTTCAGCTTTTAAACATTTAAAAACTCTCAAAATCACCTTTTGAAGGAAGCCTATTTGGCATTCTCCTAACATCCACCTCCCAACCATATTGGTAACAGCAGAGCGGCTGAACCAAACTCCATGCTATCTAACACCCCCTAAAATCCACACCACTAAAGCTCAATAGATCCAGCGGTGCGGCTGAACCATACCCCAGCCTGAGGCACACTCCAATTCCACAATGTGCCGCCACTTTATCTTTTGTTTCTACATTACCCCTTATTCCCTCTAGATTGAAAGCTCTCCACAGCAGGGTCCTCATTACCTTCTGTATCTGTTTGTGCTTGATTGTCATTCTGTTTATGCAATTGATGTCACTCTGTTCCCCCACTGTACCGCGCTGCGGCATATGTTGGTGCTTTACAAATAAACAATAATAATGTAGCCACTATTATTGCACCTACTGGCACCAGCATGTTAACAGCATGACAGCGCCGTCCCTTTCTCATCATTGAGCGTTCATGGGGTGACCACTACTTGTTTTATTTACTATCCAATAGTATCAGTACTAAAAATGTATTTCTAGTCACAAACTATTGGTTCTACTGCCTATTTAAAGACCACTTTGTATAACCCTTTCTACTTTATAAGCATAAATATTGTGTTATGGATTAGAATAGCTTTACCCCAATGGTACCCCATTTATTTGCCATTAACCCCAATGGTAAATAAATGTAAAACATGTCACGTACAGAACCACTACTTTTATTAGGTCTGTTCATCCACTGCACAGTTATGGACAGTTCATCCCCTGAATAGATCTGCATCACAGAGCAGTCTCTTACAACATACAGTAAATAGGTACAGGCCTATATTTATTTAACAGTCCTTTCATATGACACCTTCTAGCAGTGGAAGACAACTTGCAGCCCATTGACTTGGAAATATGTCCCTATGTGCACTGCATAATAATCATGTGTGTGTGTATATTTGTATTTAGTATAGAATATCAAGGCTCACCAGAAAAAATACCTCAGCTGAACTTAAGAATAACTGAAATTTACTCAATATTGAAGGAAGCTGACATTTTGTTCCTGCAGAATCTTCCATCACCATAAAAAATTGTGAGTGCAGTGTTTATCTACCACTTTCTGTGTTTTCTGGGAGATACTCCGGACTATTGATGTGTTCAGTAAGAAAATTACAAAAAACAGTTAAACAGTGATAAGAGTATAACGCAATATGTACTCACACGGGCCTGTGTGGTACTGGGTAGTACTATTGGTATCTTTATTTTCTTTCTCTCCTTCTTGCTAGTCAGTCATGCTCCTTCTCCCTCTGTACATCATGGATAGACCACTCATGGCGCCTGTTGTGGAAGACCGCGCCACACAGATGAATAAAAATACGTTTATTTGGCAAAGAATGTTAGACAACAATTCGCTAAAAAAACTGCTCAGGGACGCCGACGTTAACCTCCCGCTCTCCGGTGCAGTGTGCTCCTGTTCGCCGCGTCCGGTCTACAGGACTGTTCACTGTCAGTGCAGGCGCAAGCTATGGTATCCTCGAGTAGACACACAACTTCTGGTCCAGGTATCTGCACACACAACGCGTGTTTCGGATAATTGAATCCTTCGTCAGGTGTGGCGGCCATCTTGTTCCACCTCGCGCATGCGCAGGAGTCAGCATAGCGGCGGACATTACACCCAGGGCTCCGCAAGGGAACTACAGCTCCCAGCAGCTCCAGGGGCTATTAGTCAGGTGATGCACCACAGCCAATAGGGTTGCTAGGATCTTGGCAGCGAGATAGATACATTTGGCGCGCTGAGTGGGACCACGCCAGAAGGAGCCAGAACAGAGAAGGGGAACGTAGGGTCTGAGTGTCAGTGGCACTCAGATTAGGCCAGGGTCCCAGGTATGCCCCACTCAAGTGAGCTTGTTGTTGCTTCAGGGAAGGCCCTACATAGAGACGCTTCCCCATTTACTGGGTAGTGTCAAGGACACAGAGGAAGACGCCGCGCGGTGATTTCTCCCTTTGGTCTGGGATCAGACCACCTATAAACACAGACTCTTAAAGGTGGGACCCTCCTACCGGAGACCACCCAGCGCCGAGGTGGACGCCATCGTGGACGGTGACATCGCTGGATCAGCGGATCCCCATCGTTAAGTCGGCCGCACTGAGTACTGGAGTACTCGGCAGGTACCTCACAAAGTGCACCAACAACTCACGGGGTAGCACTACTTCCTACACTTTTGAGTGGGCCTGAACATTGCGGAAAAGGACATCATGGTATTGGTGCCTAGCACCTAATGTACTTTGGGGACACTCATTGGTGTACTGAGTTGGGGGTTGTTATACTGTGTGGTACAGGGTACTGTTGATGGTGTATAGTAAAGGTTGTTATTATATATACAGACGTGTGTGTGTGTGTATTACTGATATTGTTCCTGGGAGGGGCTTATCCTGCTGCGTCAGGATTCCTTTCAGGTGGAGGCGCTGCATCGAGATGGATATCCATGCACCCTAGGCTCCCAGTGGCAGAGGCTCCGGCCTTCTGTGAGCCAACAGGTAACGGCAGTACCGGTAGTCTCTTTAGTAAGGGGGAAAGAGGGCTACATATGCTAAAAGTCAATAAATGTCTTCTTTGATTAAAGTTACACCAATCAGACAATTCCTGCAATTCAAGAGAAATTGTAGTGATGTCCAGACTTTTGAAATAAGATTACGAGAGATGACACAGCGACTTAAAGCTAGAGGCTGATCAAATTAATCTATTAATAGAGGTTAATTGCAAGCAAAACATTTCATGTTCTGATCTTCTATTTTCGATGAGGTCTTATAAGATTCATCACAGGTTATTTAACACATTGGAATGACTTGTGTAGGATATTAGATAAACAGGGTTATTTAGGATCTGAAGGCAGTCTTACGTGATTATACACAAATGATAGGTACACAGTCTACATATCTCAAAGACATTCTTTTTAAGTCTTTTTGGTAAGACGCCTTCAGATACTTGATGGTTAGGCAATCATAAAAATATTCCTAAAGGGAATTTTCCCTGTGGTGTATATGTAATGGACCCGATGCAAATTTAAAAAGTATACTGTTAAAGCTTTTTATTGCAAATAAATAGGTCTTAATTATGTTGCAGTATGTCCTTGTAACTTGATCTACAGTATGTAGGAAAAACCAGAAGACAATTTAAATTCAGGGCAATAGAACATGTGAATGCAATTTTGAAGAATGATTAATGAATTTAAATTGCTAAACATTTCAATGAGTCACCAATGATCTCCTAAACATTTTAGAATCTCTGGCATTGAACATGATAATATTGGTATTTGACAAGGCAATTGAGATTGGACTTCAACATACAGATCAATGTGGATTCTCTTTGCAATAAATACCCTCTCTTTCAGTAGCTTTAATGAAGAACTGTGTTTTCTATGTGTAGCTAAGCCTCCTTAGGCTACTAATTATCTGGCCCCTCTAGCACTGTAAGTCCCAGTAAAGAGTGGGCATGGTTGTATTGTTATATGTGTGCTACCTAATAAAGTTCAGGAGTATCCTGGTATTACAAGGGGGTGGGGGGCTATGACTTATAGGAGGCCATCTTACAAGCCACTCTTCTGGAAAGGAGGGGGTTTCCATCTAGAGTTTAGAGTAAGTGTTTTTGGGAGTTAGTTCTGTGCTGCACTCCCTGCTATGAGGACGCAGCAGTAAGCCTCTTCTGGATAGGAGGGGCCTGGGGCCTTAACCTGTTAGGGGGTAAGGTATGTTGAGGAGGGGTGTTCAAGGCCTCAAGCCTGGGGTACTGCCTTCAGGAAAAGAAGCCTGTATACTGTACTTAGCCCAATAAACCTCAGTTATATCAACTCTGGTGTGATGTTTGATGTGTTAATTATCAAGAAGAGTTGCCCCTGAGCTGCACCAGGATCCTCCTGGACCGCTGGACCATCCCTGATAACCTGTTCTCATGTCTCCCTATACCACCGCAGAGATCTCTGTTCAATCTAACAGGTATGCACCAGCACCAGAATACACCAGTAGCTACATAATCTCACATAGGGTGGGGGAAAAGGTGCTACAAATGGAGGCACTGCTGAGATAGAATCAGGACTGACTTTTGCAGCAAGGAGGAAAAGAAGGAACTCTTCAATCTACATGCAAGTGAACCTCTGTTTGAGCAGCTGCAGCCATGCTAACACAGCACCCGAAAAGGGACCCGTATCATGTGCTTTATCAATGTAAAATGGCGGTTCCCGCCAAAAACAGGAGACCACTTGGCAGCTTGTGCAAAGTTGCAAGACTCTGTTGCAAATTGCTGGGTTGGTGCAAAGCCTAGCCGTGCCATCCTGGCAGAATTATCCGGGATTGGCCCGAAAGCCAAGTCACACCCTTTTCTCCACAGCCCTACTATTGCATTACCAGAGGGAGGAGCTGAAGGCATATCTATCTGCTTCGAGCCGCGGATGTGGGGAGTTAGCCACAGTCGCAGGTAGTAGTATTGCTGCACAGACGCACTCCTACTCGCTCCCTCCCAAATAGCTGCGACGATGGATGAGAAAAAAGGCACTCACTTAGTTCTCCACGGAGTGCTGCTTTTACTGCCCCACGATGGGGAGAACTCACTCCGGTTGGTCTGCCCATTGTGTGAACGGGTGGGCATGCACTGGGATCCACTTCCCGGTGCTCTGAATGCCACGCACCGTACCTTCGCCTCCAGGGCCCTGGAGCGGAGACATCTAAGACCCTGCAGAACTCTGGGGGACTTCCCGATATCCACGGGTTTCTCCAAAGACTGATAGAGATGGCTAGACAGTCGTCCAAGAGCTACCAGCCCGATTTCTGGATAATGCTTCAGCACCTTGGAGCCCTGGGAACTGACTTCAGACCCTGAGGAGTTAATTGTGACAACCGATACAGGGCCCGGTCCCCTCTACCTATTTCCCCGGTAATGGCTGTGGCCCCCTCTTGTGTGACGGTTACCCCAATTGTGATGGTTAAAGTGTCTGAAGGGGCGGAACCTCTACCGTGGTGGGACCCACTATTTAGGGGATATGTGCCGCATCTAAAACTGACCCAGTTTGTGCTGGAAAGGGGTTCCCAGACCGATCATTGGTGGAAGGAGAGCCAGTTCTATGAAATTCTGCAGGAGGCAGAAATTATGCGGGTGCGCTGTACAAAAATGGAGGCAAGCCTTTTCTCAAAACCAGAGGGAGAGGAATCAGTTAGTGAGCCTCTATGGAAAGGATCCATCTACTGGGTATTGCCAGGTCAGGCCTACGGGCATAATTTAACCAAGAGTAGTCACGCTGATAGTGTGTTGGTTCAAAAGTTTAGACTGGAAGGGTATGATTATCCCTACCTTCCTGAATCTCTACTGCGAACAGCTGAAGTTTACCGGGATGAGTGGGTGTGCGCAGCCATAATAGATTACATGAAGGTGCAGGCCAACAATAGTATGCACAACAGGGAAGACAGAACGTGCTATTTAATGAAAGTTGGCAGGTAGGCCGCAGGGTCCACTTTGATACAGTGGAGAATATTGGGGGTCTGGGCGCAAGCGCTGCTATTCAGTGACGGTATCGGATAGTAAAGGGAATCTTATGCTCAAGCCAGACCCAGCTCACTATTACAGATGGTCTTAAAGTACTGTTATGCCATGTTGTAATGTTGACTGCCATTTTATTTTCATTGTATAAATATGTGGTGGATGTTATACCCTCATGCGGGTCATGCGGGATTTCAAAACTAGAGGGAGGATGTAGCCAAGCCTCCTTAGGCTACTATTTCTTTGGCCCCTTTAGCACTGTAAGTCCCAGTAAAGAGTGGGCAGTGGTGGGAACAAATCCTGCAGGGCCTGGTTATCTTGTTATATGTGTGTTACTTAATAAAGTTCAGGAATAGCCTTGTATTACAAGGGGGGCCTATGACTGCTAGGAGGCCGACTAACAAGCCACTCCCCTGGGAAGGAGGGGGTTTCCCTCTAGAGTTTAGAGTAAGTGTTTCAGGGAGTTAGTTCTGTGCTGCACTCCCTCCTATGAGGACCCAGTAGTGAGCCTCTCCTGGATAGCTGTGAGCTGAGGCCTTGCCCTGTTAGGGGGTAAGTTATGATGAGGAAGGGTGCTCAAGGCCTCAAGCCTGGGGTACTGTATTCAGGGAAAGAAGCCTGTATGTTGTACTGAACCCAATAAACCCCAGTTATATCATCTATGATGTGATGTTTGAAGTGTGAACTATCAAGAAGAGTTGTCTCTGAGGTTCAACCTGGCTGCACCAGGATCCTCCTGGGCTGGAAGCGCTTCGCTGACTAATGGACCATCCCTGATTGCCTATCCTGATGTCTCCCTATATCACCGCAGAGATCTCAGGGGCCGTCTGTTCTACCTCACAGGTATGCACCAGCACCAGAATACACCAATACCTACATCATCTCACATAGGGTGGGGGAAAAGGTGCTACATATGTTTTTTGTAATCTATTATATTTTTTCCTCTAGTATTTTATAAATGTGTATAAATGTATTACTTTGTTCAACTTCTAATTCAACAGAGTTTAAAGTTTGAGCTTGGTCACATTTGATTGTCATTACACAGAAGAATCTCCCTGCGAGGATGCCAAACATGCATTAGTACCATGTGCCTGAAACATACCTTACCATGACAGTTAAACTGTATATGAATGATTCGCCATGTCTTATTCAGAACTGGAGCAAGCTGCATGGTTACGGGATTGTGAGTAATACAAATCTGTCAATTGGTTACAGTACATAGAGGCAGAAGAGAGTAAATACAGTAGACTTTGTATAAAGGAACAAATTATATGAGAGATCACTTCCGATATAGGGGCCTATGCAGTAAACGGCGATAAGCCCCATCTCGCCAGTTTTTTGGCAAATATGCCTACTGCGATTCAGTAAGTGCCGAAAAGCTGGCGAGATAAGGAAAATGTGCCGTTTTTTTTTGGCGGAAATTTAAACTCGCCGCGCGCTTGGCGAGAAGCCCTACCCTCGCCAGTTTTCTAAGTCGCTGTATTCTAGTAGCGCCGATCAGCATCTTGGCGCTGATCGTCGCTCTAGAATGGGGAAATGTTCTCCAAAACGCCCCGCCACAAAAAAGTTGGCAAGAAGCTGGGGCTGAGCGGCTATACGGGACTTAGAAAAAATCAGGCCCTTTTCCTGCCTTGGATTGATGCCGGGGGTCTCCGGAGCTGATACCCATTAATACCAGCACCGGAGACCCCCAGCATGCATCCGAGCCAGGAAAAATGCACTTACAGTCACTTCATTACCTTAGAGGCTAACCGCAAAGGCAATGAAGGGGTTAAGTAACATTAGCATGTTTATTGGGTTTCAATTGCCCCCAATAAACATCGCAATACACAACACACCCACCCCCTGTGCCCCCAACAACTCCTATACCCCCTTATATACATTACATCTATTATTATTTTAGGCACAGGAATGATACTAGAGGCCAGCGGTGGCCCTCGGGTGTTCCCGCAGGTGTCTGGGGGTCAATGCTTGGCAGCAGTACCAATTCTGTGCCACAAAAAAATAAATAACAAATACATAAATAATTTTAAATAAATGACCTCCCATCCCCCCGTAGCACCAAAAACACATAAAGTAAAGTAATGGGCAAAATAACTATTAAACATACAAACATACAGTTATCGCTCAATACCCAAACATACAGATTAGTATTAGGCTCCAGGTGCGTAGGGAGAAATTGAGGCACAAACAAAAATGGTGAACAGAGTCACCTAGATCCCTGTTAGCACGCACTCATGGTGCACAAGTATATTAGCAAGGATGAATATCCACTGATTTAACAAGTGTCCCACTACCCCAATGAGGGTATAACAATAATGACAGACGAGAAGTCTGTGTAAAAACAGAAAATAACAAAACTTTAATGTTGACAAGTAGTCACGCCGAAACAAGTGTAAGTATGTACATGTGAATTAAAAGAGGAATAAAAAATGATCCCCTGAGGGGAGGGTGCCAGGTAAGAAACTGGTGGTGAGATCAATCAGCTTAATAGCTATAGGGGCTATGCACTAAGCAGTGATAAGTCATTTTAAGAGCGCAAAGTGCTCTTAGGACGTGAAGTTCCGCCGAGTGCTATTCACTAAGCCGCGCAAACAGGCACTTTGCACTCTAAAACTGAATTATTCCTGGAAATTTTTCAAAGTCCAACTTTGCTCGTACGATGAGCTGTTTGTGCTGAATCCTGCCCTTCTGCGTGATTCACTAAGCAACGCAAACTTATCGTACGTATAAAGAAAAAATAAAGTTGGACTCAGTAATAATATATGCGCCTGGATGAAAACTGGTTAAAGGACAGACAACAGAGGGTTGTCATAAATGGAACTTTTTCAGGTTGGGCTAAAGTCGTGAGTGGAGTACCTCAGGGATCGGTACTGGGACCCCTGCTTTTTAACTTGTTTATTAATGACCTTGAGGTTGGGATCGAGAGCAAAGTCTCCATCTTTGCTGATGATACTAAATTGTGTAAGGTAATAGAATCAGAGCAGGATGTAATTTCTCTTCAGAAGGACTTGGAGAGACAGGAAACGTGGGCAGGTAAATGGCAGATGAGGTTTAATACAGATAAATGTAAGGTTATGCATTTGGGATACATAGTGGACAGACAGAGCCCCTGTAGATAGCACTCTGTTTCTGTATGAATTGGTGATTTATTTAAAATAACTTTATTAATTGACAATATCGTTAAAATATTGGGGTTTAAAACAATGATTAAATGATGCCAAGTGTGGCTAACTCTATGGATAGGTGTATCCAGAGGAGTATACAATGGTGTATTAATGCCCAGTGTTAGGGTAATTCACTGGCCCTAGTGTTCCTCATATGGAGAGAATGGGCTAGAGTTCTTGTAATGAAAGTAGCGGCTGTGTGGACCACAGATGTAGTGCCCCAGTATTGAAATACTAGTAGGTGCACTAGTTGATTGGACCTGTACTTAGCTGCTTTTGGGCTGCAGCTAATGGTACATTATAGACTTGTGTATACAGATCTAGGTCTATGTGCACCTATTATGAGTTTTTAACACCAGCATGTGTGGGTGGTGGTATTTAAATACAAGTGTGTGATACTTAACACGTGTACATCCCAAGTGTGTAATAACAGGGCTAGGATAGACACTAGTATTAGTTTTGCAATACTGGTAAGTTAGTGGCACTGCTGTAAATTCTGTATATGCATATACCTAATTAACAGCTGAGTACTGCTCCTTTTAGGGTATTAATATCGGTCTATTATGAAAGACCTTTCCCTAGTTGGTGTAGTGCTCTTCATATGTGGTAATGGTCAGGCACAGAGAATCTCAGAGAGATTCAAAGAGTCAGCGTGTCTCAGCCCGTGCACAGTAATGGACTGCTGCAAGATCCTACGATCTTAGCAGTCACACATCAGTAAAGCACAGAGAATATCTGGCAGTAAATCACAGTATAAATGCAGGAAGCCTGAATGCTAATCCCCAAACACAGCATTTAGCTTAAAGGGGTATACACATTGAGCAAAACGGCAACCAATCCAGCAATTAACCTCTGGAGTGCCAGACCATTACCACATATGAAGAGCACTACACCAACTAGGGAAAGGTCTTTCATAATAGACCGATATTAATACCCTAAAAGGAGCAGTACTCAGCTGTTAATTAGGTATATGCATATACAGAATTTACAGCAGTGCCACTAACTTACCAGTATTGCAAAACTAATACTAGTGTCTATCCTAGCCCTGTTATTACACACTTGGGATGTACACGTGTTAAGTATCACACACTTGTATTTAAATACCACCACCCACACATGCTGGTGTTAAAAACTCATAATAGGTGCACATAGACCTAGATCTGTATACACAAGTCTATAATGTACCATTAGCTGCAGCCCAAAAGCAGCTAAGTACAGGTCCAATCAACTAGTGCACCTACTAGTATTTCAATACTGGGGCACTACATCTGTGGTCCACACAGCCGCTACTTTCATTACAAGAACTCTAGCCCATTCTCTCCATATGAGGAACACTAGGGCCAGTGAATTACCCTAACACTGGGCATTAATACACCATTGTATACTCCTCTGGATACACCTATCCATAGAGTTAGCCACACTTGGCATCATTTAATCATTGTTTTAAACCCCAATATTTTAACGATATTGTCAATTAATAAAGTTATTTTAAATAAATCACCAATTCATACAGAAACAGAGTGCTATCTACAGGGGCTCTGTCTGTCCACTATGTATTAAGTTATACGCCCTTTGCAGCACCAGTTTCATTGTTCCATAGTAAAGCTGAAGCGGGGGTAAACATACGTATAAACCTATGCATTTGGGATACAAGAATAAAAAGGCCACTTACAAATTAAATGGAGATATATTGGGGGAATCCTTGATGGAGAAGGATTTAGGAGTGCTTGTAGACAACAGGCTTAGCAATAGTGCCCAATGTCATGCAGTAGCTGCAAAGGCAAACAAGATCTTATCTTGCATCAAACGGGCAATGGATGGAAGGGAAGTAAACATAATTATGCCCCTTTACAAAGCATTAGTAAGACCACACCTTGAATATGGAATACAATTTTGGGCACCAATCCTAAGAAAATACATTATGGAACTAGAGAGAGTGCAGAGAAGAGCCACCAAATTAATAAAGGGGATGGACATTCTAGCTTATGAGGAGAGGCTAGCTAAATTAGATTTATTTACATTAGAAAAGAGGCGTCTAAGAGGAGATATGATAACTATATACAAATATATTCAGGGACAATACAAATAGCTTTCAAAAGAACTTTTCATCCCACGGGCAGTACAAAGGACTCGGGGCCATCCCTTAAGGTTGGAGGAAAGGAAATTTCACCAGCAACAAAGGAAAGGGTTCTTTACAGTAAGGGCAGTTAAAATGTGGAAATCATTACCCATGGAGACTGTGATGGCAGATACAATAGATTTGTTCAAAAAAAGGTTGGACATATTTTTAGATGGGAAAGGTATACAGGGATATACCAAATAAGTATACATGGGAAGGATATTGATCCAGGGATTAATCCGATTGCCAATTCTTGGAGTCAGGAAGGAATTAATTTCCCCCCTTAATGGGGTTTTTTGTTTGCTTTCCTCTGGATCAATAAGTATAGATATAGGATAAAGTATCTGTTGTCTAAATTTAGCATAGGTTGAATTTGATGGACAGAAGTCTTTTTTCAACCTCATCTACTATGTAACTATGTAACTATGTACGTGAAAGTTGCGCGGAATAAAGCTCTCCAGCTAAAGGCAGGTGATAAAAAAAGCATGACTTAGAAAAAATTCTTTGTTTACCTTTTTGCAGAAGCAAAACCCATACAACATGCCGGTGGGTGTCCCCGGCTGACTCCGCGGCCGTCCCGGGGTACCCGCGGGCCAGAGGTACCAATGTTGTGCCTACAAAAATACTAAACATTATTTCTAACTAAATACACCCCCCTAACACATACAGTACAATAAGGTGCAAAATAACTATTATCCAGATATGGATAATAGATTATTTGCCCATTATTAAACACTGCATTAGCATACCTAAATAAAGTAAATAAAAACAGTAGGCAGCTAATCCAATGAATACAAGCAATAACAACATCAACAATGAATTAATTAAACCATTAACCAATGAAACCAATTAATTCCTGAACCAACTCAAAATGAATAGTAACACTAACCAATCAAACCAATGAATTACTACAACATTTATGAATGTAAACATTAAAAGACAAAGAAATACATTCAAACAATATCTGAAATAACCATAAAACGCATTAGCTAACATAATACAACATTAACTACAAACGAACACTAGTCGCAAACATTTTATTACCATTAAGCAGGAAAAAAACAAATAATCACATCCACATAAGAAAGTGACATTAAAAAAACCAACAGCAATACCAAGCCACAAATGCCCCCAAATATTGTCATAATAATGTATTCATCTGTTTACCTTTTTGCAGGCGCAAAACCCATACAACAGGCTGGCGGGTGTCCCCGGCTGACCCCGCGGGGTCCCCGAGGGAGGCAGTGGGTCGCGCGGGTGTCCCCGGCTGACCCCGCGGCTGTCCCGGGGTCCCCGCAGGAGTCCCGGGGTACCCGTGGGCCAGCGGTACCAATGTTGGGCCTACAAAAATACTAAACATTATTTCTAACTAAATACACCCCCCTAACACATACAGTACAATAATGTGCAAAATAACTATTATCCAGATATGGATAATAGATTATTTGCCCATTATTAAACACTGCATTAGCATACCTAAATAAAGTAAATAAAAACAGTAGCCAGCTAATCCAATGAATACAAGCAGTAACAACATCAACAATGAATTAATTAAACCATTAACCAATTAAACCAATTAATTCCTAAACCAACTCAAAATGAATAGTAACACTAACCAATCAAACCAATGAATTACTACAACATTAATGAATGTAAACATTAAAAGACAGATGTAGCCAGGTCCCCCAGGTTACCCTTATCTCCGCATGGTGGAAGGTTGCAGCATGTAGGGAGTGCTCCGGTACATCGGAGGCTCCTTGGCAACCCGAGAAGTAGGGTGCCACCATATTGGTGTTCGCACATGCGCGGTGAGCCCGTGGAGGTGGTGAGGGAGCAGAGGTCGCGCATGCGCAGCACGAGATTGCAAAGCCCGCGAAAGAGGAGCGGCTCCTATACGGTGGAGCGCACAGGACTACGAATCCCAGCAGCCATAGCGAGACCAGGTGATGCCAAGGAGCCAATAGGGTGGCGGGCATAACGCGAGGAAGGGTTTAGAGGTTGCGCAGGGGAGCACGCCGGGCAGAACCGAGCGGGAGGAGGAAAGGGAAAGGCGCTCAGTGTGTAGGGAGGCCGACAGCCCCTTCACTAGGCCCCATCCCCCTGGCCCAGTTAGGCCCTGAGTTCACGTAGAGTGGAGCGGAAGTAGGGACAGGCCCTCAGATAGGAGACAGTTCCCTTTAGTATCTGCGGGAGAGTTATACACCCAGAGACTGATGCACTATCAACCCAGAGGTTTGGGCTCAGACCTCGGCCGCACAGCAGCCCACCGGGTGGGATCGCCCCGGAGGGTGCTCCTGGAATTCCTGCGACGTCTGATCCTTTGTGAAGTTCCTTGGCAGGCCCGAGCGCTGGAGCGCTCGGCAGGTAACATCAGCAAGTGCACAACTATACATATATATCAGGATAGTGGCTGCGCAGTCACACACATATACCTCACTTTGGGGGTGGGTGAATATTGAGTGTGGGAACTGGACACGGTGTGGGTGCACGGTGAAGGGGTCGCATCCTGCGAGACGCAGTAACATAGTGTCTCCTCTAGGGAGGGACACCTGTTGATTACATGCAAGGTTGCGGTTGCGTTAGTAAAGTCATTGGTTATTTTAAAGGCTGTGTGTGTGGAGTAATACATTATTGTCCTGCGAGGTACAACTCCTACTCTACTGGGAGCCATCGCAGGTGGAGGCGCTGCACTAAGTAAGAGGTTATCAGTATTCACACGAGGTGCCCCAGGCTCTCCGTGGCGGAATTACAAAATTATATTAACATGAACAAATTATTAGGTGAGTATTGTGCGTACATCAGTGCAGTTAAAACAAGCAGTTTCGGGATATGTTACCCAACGCCTCAAATGACTGGAACAGATGTCCTCACAGGGGTAGAATTGCTGATGGCTCTGCGGCAGGATTTCAGTAGGGCAGATGGAAAGCCTCTGTGCGTCCTTGCTCCCCAGAGCATGAGTTGAACGGGAGCTGCTGGCCCATACAGTGTTTGTTCTGAGAATGGCTGAACACCAGCTGAATACTCTCACTCCCCTCCGTGTGCAGCACTTCCTAGTGGATGACGTCACCGCTGGGAGTCGCCGATTTCGGCGCCGTTCAGTCTATCAGCTCGCGCAGTAAAGTACTGGTTGAAAGGTAGAGCTGTTAGCAAGAATGTCCTACGCGTTTCGAAAACCGCAGTTTTCTTCATCAGTCCCTGATGAAGAAAACTGCAGTTTTCGAAACGCGTAGGACATTCTTGCTAACAGCTCTACCTTTCAACCAGTACTTTACTGCGCGAGCTGATAGACTGAACGGCGCCGAAATCGGCGACTCCCAGCGGTGACGTCATCCACTAGGAAGTGCTGCACACGGAGGGGAGTGAGAGTATTCAGCTGGTGTTCAGCCATTCTCAGAACAAACACTGTATGGGCCAGCAGCTCCCGTTCAACTCATGCTCTGGGGAGCAAGGACGCACAGAGGCTTTCCATCTGCCCTACTGAAATCCTGCCGCAGAGCCATCAGCAATTCTACCCCTGTGAGGACATCTGTTCCAGTCATTTGAGGCGTTGGGTAACATATCCCGAAACTGCTTGTTTTAACTGCACTGATGTACGCACAATACTCACCTAATAATTTGTTCATGTTAATATAATTTTGTAATTGCACTATGAGCGTTGTGCGCTGTGTCTTTTTTGTATTTATCTGTTAGCTCCAGGGGGTTCCTGAGCCCCCCCTTCCATCACAGCTGCAGACGCTCTGATCAAGGTCACGTAATTAATCATTTAATTACTTTATCACTAGATATCACGTTTATATATTAGCTGCGCACTTTAATCTCCTGTTCACAATCTCCGTGGCGGAGGCTTAGGCCCCGCGAGCCAACAGGTTGCACAGCATTGGTAGCGAACTGTTTTCAATAGGAAGCAGGGCTACACAAAGAAATACATTCAAACAATATCTGAAATAACCATAAAATGCATTAGCTAACATAATACAACATTAACTACAAACGAACACCAATCGCAAACATTTTATTACCATTAAGCAGGAAAAAAACAAACAATCACTTCCACATAAGAAACTGACATAAAAAAAAACAACAGCAATACCAAGCCACAAATGCCCCCCAAATATTGTCATAATAATGTATTCATCTGTACCCTAAAGTGGTACAGATTAATATATTATCAGTCAATGTGCCTCCCCCCGAAAATTCAAAAAACATATCCAATGAAGAAACCGGTCAAAAGAGACATTTACAAACATTCAATATAATACTTACCATTAGAAGCGGTGGCCCTCCGACTCCCGGGATAACATGAAGCTCACGTACCTTGAAGGCCTCCAACAGCATCCGATGCCATCTGCCATGAATATCCGGATCAGGTACCCAAATCTTCTTTTTTCTTTCTTTAATCACCTTCTTCTATCTTCATCTGTCACCATTTCTTGATCTTCTTTATCTTCTATCTTCATCTGTCAATCCAAAAAAGCCCATGGTAAATCCCAACCGATGTTGTCGTCTTCTTGGGCTCAAATGAGGCGTCACGGCCTTAAATGGGCTTGTGATGTCACATTTAGCCTCAAAAAGGTTAACAGCCACCTGATTGGCTGTTCAAACCATGTTCCGACTTAAAACATTTTTTTTGACATGACGTCACTTAAAGGGAATGATGCCAGCCAATCAGAATGGTTATGCTTCATTTGCCTTTAAGATGACGTGACGAAGCCGGCGTCACATGGTATTTCAGCCAATCAGATCGTGGGAACCCATTCCATACTCTGATTGGCTGAAATACCATGTGACGCCGGCCATCTTGGATTTAGTGAAGTCATCTTAAAGGCAAATGAAGCACAGCCATTCTGATTTGCTGGCATCATTCCCTTTAAGTGACGTCATGTAAAAAAAAAAAAAATGTTACCGTCAGAACATGGTTTGAACAGCCAATCAGGTAGCTGTTAACCATTTTGAGGCTAAATGTGATGTCACAAGCACTATTTATGCAGAATCTCCATGCAAATGTCACAGGCGGCTTATTTTTTCTATCAGCCAGCGTACGGGAAGTTTCAGTGTGCTAGCAGAGGGAAAAAACATTGAACGAACAATAAGCCAGTTTTGGGCACGTCCAATAGAAAATGAGCTGAGGGCCTTAGTGAATCGCGCCGCCTGCTTCATTTTTTATCGGACGTGATCATTTTTTTCAGGCCGGCGCGAAAGCACGGAGTTTAGTGCATAGCCCCCTATATTATGATTCCCATAGCATCACTACCAATTACTCAAAATAATGTGGTGGTGCGATATATACAATTGATATAGCCCTGCTAAGGTGTACACTCCACTATCTGAATGCACATGTGGTATATAATCAGTTGCAGCAACAGCAGAGGTAGGTATAGTAACGTGTGCGGTTTATAACCGCATGCACACTATGGGGGCTATGAACTAAGCTCCGTTAAGTCACTTTTAGACCGCAAAGTGCTCTTAGAACGTGCTTTTGCGCTCAACCCGATGCACTAAGCAACGCAAACAGGCACTTTGCGATCTAAAAATGACTTTTTTCAAGAATTTTTTCTAAGTCCAACTTTGCTCGTTCGCAACTTTGTTTGCGTTAAATTCTGCCCTTAAGCGGGATGCCCTAAGCAACGCAACCTTAGCGTACACGAAAGTTGCGTTGATCAGAACACGCCAGGTCAGAGTAGACGCAAAGAAATCTGGACTTAGAAAAAATTCTTGCTTTTTATTTTTGCATGCGCAAAACCCATACAGCAGGTCGGCGGGTGTCCCCGGCTGACTCCGCGGGTGTCCGGGGGTCCCCGGCTCACCAAGCGGGGGTCCCTGCGGGAGTGCGGGGGTCCCTGTGGGAGTCTGGGGGTCCCCGCGACCGTCCCGGGGTCTCCGCGGGAGTCCCGGGGTACCCGCGGGCCTTCGGTACCAATGTTGCACCTCCAAAAATAATAAAAAAGAATTATAACTAAATACATCCCCCTAACACATACTATACAGTAATGGCCAAAATTACTATTATCCAAATATGGATAATAATGCATTTGGCTATTTTAAATACATATAACATTCAATAAATACAGTCAAAACATATTACACTTACCTTTTACAGGCACCGAAGATGAAGGCCGTCTTCATCCTCATATTCTTTCTGCCCATGCCCCTCCGGTGCTTCAAAACATGCACAACAATCACAATAGCCAATGTAATGTCCCCTAACCCCTTAATCACCATAGCGTTTATTAACCGCTACAGTCATTAAGGGGTTAACCCACCCTCACCCACCACTCGGGAGGCCTACATACCCTCCCCCACTAACCCCCCACCCCGTGAGGCCTAACCACCCTCACCCACTACCCACAAGGGAGGCCTACCCACATACCCTTGGGGCCAATACACCCTCCCCACCCACCCCCCCAACA
>NW_027455750.1:315000-320000 GCF_040206685.1 Ascaphus truei
TGTCTGTGTGTGTGTGTGTGTGTGTGTGTGTGTGTGTGTGTGTGTGTGTGTGTGTGTGTGACTCTGTGACTGAGTGTGTGTGTGTGTGTGTGTGTGTATGTGCCTCTGTGACTGAGTGTGTGTGTGTGACTCTGTGTGTGTGACTCTGTGACTGTGTGTGTGTGTGTGTGTGTGTGACTCTGTGACTGAGTGTGTGTGTGTGTGTGTGTGTGTGTGTGTGTGTGTGTGTGTGTGTTTGTGTGTGTGTGTGTGTGTGTGTGTGTGTGTGTGTGTGTGTGTGTGTGTGTGTGTGTGTGTGTGTGTGTGTGTGTGTGTGTGTGTGTGACTCTGTGACTGAGTGTGTGACTCTGTGACTCTGTGACTGAGTGTGTGTGTGTGCCTCTGTGACTGAGTGTGTGTGTGACTCTGTGACTGAGTGTGTGACCCTGTGACTGAGTGACTCTGACTGAGTGTGTGTGTGACTGTTGTCCCGCGCGCCCCTCCGCTGTCCCACTGCTTCGTTGTCCCGCGCGCCCCTCTGATGTCCCACTGCTTCGTTGTCCCGCGCGCCCCTCCGATGTCCCGCTGCTCGGTAGTCCCGCGCGGCCCTGCGATGTTCCGCTGCTCCGTTGTCCCGCGCGGCCCTCCGATGTCCTACTGCTCCATTTCTTGAGTGTGTGTGTGTGACTGACTGACTGACTGTGTGTGTGTGTGTGTGTGTGTGTGTGTGTGTGTGTGTGTGTGTGTGTGTGTGTGTGTGTGTGTGTGTGTGTGTGTGTGTGTGTGTGTGTGTGTGTGTGTGTGTGTGTGTGTGTGTGTGTGTGACTGACTGAGTGTGTGTGACTGACTGTGTGTGTCTGACTGAGTGTGTGTGTGTGTGTGTGTGTGTGTGTGTGTGTGTGTGTGTGTGTGTGTGTGTGTGTGTGTGTGTGTGTGTGTGTGTGTGTGTGTGTGTGTGTGACTGAGTGTGTGTGTGTATGACTGACTGTATGTGTGTCTGACTGAAGGAAAAAAGGGGGGAAAGTTTGCGCCAAAAAAAGAATTTTTCCTACTGTTCAATATGTGGTTCCAGTCCTTTCCACAGAGTGATTTCGCTGCCTGAGTCTTTACAGAGGTTATTCACCAACCTCTGTGTGGATTTGAATAGAATAAAGGGTGGAATGTCCTCGGGCGCATCACTCTGCTTGCGGCTCCACGGCGTGTATTATATGCAGGGCAAAGGAGAGAGAGAAGGGCCACAGTGAAAAAAGACAGCTCAAAATTTTGCACACTTTTTCAACAGGGTAGAGGGAAGGGGGGGGGGGGGTTGGGAGGGGTGAGAGATGAAGACAAGGGATGGCTGTTATTAATTCAAACTTGTTGACTGGGGACACACTCACATTAAAAACTCTCAAAACTTGAATTGATGTCTCCTCCTCTTCTTGTGCTTGGTGTCTTCAACAGATGTCTTCTCTTCTATTTGCAGGTGGATGGATTGAGGCCGAGGAGATGCCTCCTAAGATCTTCCTTAGTAAAAAATAAAGGGAAAAAATAGTGCAATACAGTTTATTAACGAATAAAAACTTGAGATTTAAAACTTACAAGCGACCGATCAATTCGAGCATAGGAAGGAGATGCCGCCAGGCTCCACAACTTGTCCCTTTCTGGGCAGTGGTGTCCTGTCTCTGCTGGCATCTCCTTCCTATGCTCGAATTGATCGGTCGCTTGTAAGTTTTAAATCTCAAGTTTTTATTCGTTAATAAACTGTATTGCACTATTTTTTCCCTTTATTTTTTACTAAGGAAGATCTTAGGAGGCATCTCCTCGGCCTCAATCCATCCACCTGCACATAGAAGAGAAGACATCTGTTGAAGACACCAAGCACAAGAAGAGGAGGAGACATCAATTCAAGTTTTGAGAGTTTTTAATGTGAGTGTGTCCCCAGTCAACAAGTTTGAATTAATAACAGCCATCCCTTGTCTTCATCTCTCACCCCTCCCAAACCCCCCCCCCCTTCCCTCTACCCTGTTGAAAAAGTGTGCAAAATTTTGAGCTGTCTTTTTTTCACTGTGGCCCTTCTCTCTCTCCTTTGCCCTGCATATAATACACGCCGTGGAGCCGCAAACAGAGTGACGCGCCCGAGGACATTCCACCCTTTATTCTATTCAAATCCACACAGAGGTTGGTGAATAACCTCTGTAAAGACTCAGGCAGCGAAATCACTCTGTGGAAAGGACTGGAACCACATATTGAACAGTAGGAAAAATTCTTTTTTTTTGGCGCAAACTTTCCCCCCTTTTTTCCTTCATATCTGTTTTATTCATTTAGTTTGCAGCCTTAAAGTAACCTACACTATGGAGAAATTATCACTATATTATACCAGACTACATAGAGGTTCCATCTTAGAAGATGTCTTTGATACCTCACTAGGAGAAGACATGATCACTACAGACGAAATTGTTATTAGTCCTGGTCTAGATGAGGATAAAATGTTTTTCGAATTCCAAAATTTAGAAAAACTAATGACAGAAGAAATAAAAGTGTGTTGGGAACTGGCAGCAATAGAAAAATATATTGCAAAATCTAGAATACCCAGGGGGTTACGTCTTTATAAAAATCCAACGTTAGAACAAGATAACCCCACATTCATCAAAGAATGGAATAGAATCCTAGACAATTGTTCTTTTGAACTAATGCGATTTATAACAATTACAAGGGGGGAGACATTAAAAAGGATCGATAAAGAAATTATTGAAACACAACGTAATTTAGAAGCATACGAAGAACATGAGGAGTTTAACCACTGTGAAATAGAAATTAAAGATAGACTAGATAAACTAGAAGAAACAACAAAAGACAATAAGAGGACTAAATTTAAAAGGGATAGAATAGATTATGAAGAAAATAAATATCGAGAGTACAAAACCAAAGATAAGAGCAATGGGGTAGCAGCAACAGAAAAGGAAAGAAGTAGCTCAAGGACAATTGATAAAAGAGAAAAAAGAGAAAGGAGTAAGTCAGTTAGAAAACAAAAACCAGAGCAAAGAGAAAAAGAAAAAGAGAAAGGGAGAGATAGACATAGATACACACAGCCCAATAATCGTAAGGAGAATAGAGATTATTTTAGGGATAACTCTAAACAAAGTAAATACACAAATTGGAAAGCAACTAATAATAATAGAAAAGATGACGGAAATTCCAGAGCATATAAAGAAAGAGAATATCAAGGTAGAGAGAATAAAGATACAACCTCTAGAGAATATCAATATAGAAGGGATAAAGGCTATGAAGGAGGTAATCAAAGAGAAAGAAGAGAGGGTGAAAGGATGAGATCACCATGGAGGAGTGACAATATCAGAATAGAGACCTCCCTTTTCTAGATCAAAGGAGAGGGTGGGAACGAGACATAGAACCAGAGGGATATTACCCGCGGATGTGGAGAGCAACCTCGGACATAACGTCCAGGGAAAGAAGAGATGGAGGAAGAAGAGAGGCTGTAGAGGGGGGAAGAAGAGAGCAACGAAGATAGAGAAAGCTAATACCAATTCAGGAATATTCAATCTTAGTAAACACATTTTAAATAAAGAAGAAGAGGGTATTCTAAGTAGAGGGCTCAATTTCGCCCCATCTAATAGAGCGTCAGTATTTCAAACATTCATGGATGCTCAAAAATATATAAGAAGACTGACCCTAAAAAGGTACTTTGAAAAAACTAAGACTGATCAGGGAGATACAGGCCTGCCAAGTGGAAGAGATACAAATAATCTCTTTACTCATACGGCATTAAAAAAAACCCTCCACATTCTACCCAAGCTTTTGTAGGGGCCCATATTTGGAAACCTTTCAAAAGCTGGTGGAAGAGGATATAAGAAAAATAGGAACCAAAAAAGGTAAAACAAGACCAAACCTTACTAAAAAGGAACGAGAAGTCTTGGATAACTTAGCCGATAACAAAGACCTGGTAATCAAACCAGCCGATAAAGGAGGTGGAGTGGTGATTTTAGACACTCCAGATTACATAAAGGAGGCAGAAAGACTTTTGGGGGATACTAATACATATGTGAAACTAAGATCAAATCCAATTATACCTTATACAAAAGAACTTTCAGAACTCTTAAACGATGGCCTCCAGAAAGGGATTCTATTAAAAAAAGAACATGACTTTATAATAACTCAGAATCCGAAAACACCGGTCTTCTATTACCTGCCAAAGATGCATAAATCTTTAACAAACCCCCCAGGAAGACCTATAATATCGGGGATCGGCTCCTTAACCCAGAACTTCTCTGCCTATATAGATACCATCCTGCAACCTGCAGTTAAAAAGTTGCCTTCACACATTAAAGATACAACACAGGTGATACAATCACTAGAGAAGATTCAATGGCAGTCTGACTATATACTTGCTACCTGTGACGTCACATCACTCTACACATGCATAGATCATGTGCAGGGGTGTGATGCCACAAGGTATTGTCTAGATAAATACTTAGAACTGGAAGATACACAAAAAAGCTTTTTAACAGAAGGGATTAGCTTTATTTTACATCATAATGTTTTTTGGTTTGAGGGGGAATACTTCTTGCAGAAACGAGGGACCGCAATGGGCACCAGGTTTGCCCCCAGCTATGCTAATCTGTTTCTTGGTTGGTGGGAAGATCAAGTAATCTGGCCCAACAAGACATGGGAGGCAAACCTGGTGCTCTACAAGCGCTACATAGATGATATTATCATCATATGGAAAGGCGACCTCGAATCAATACAAACCTTTTTCACCACTATAAATATCAATAATTTGAATCTGATTTTTACTTATGATTCAAGCATATCCAAAGTGATATTTTTGGACTTAGAAATTTTTATTGAAGACGGCGCAATCAATACAAGAACACATTTTAAAACAGTCAACTGTAATAATTTTATCAAAGCTAACAGTTGCCATAAGCGAAATTGGTTGGAGAATGTCCCCTATGGGGAATTCCGGCGCTTAAAACGCAACTGTACTAAAATACGAGATTTTGAGGAACAGATAATACCTATGA
>NW_027455750.1:345000-347500 GCF_040206685.1 Ascaphus truei
TTCAGCTTAGACAGGACAGAAACTGTTCAGTATCCTGGGAGCCCTGTATATGGAGTTTATTACCAACCCCTGGTTTCTGTCACATATCCTCCCCCCCAGCTCAGACCTCGAGGGGTGAGCGACCATGGATATTAGGGAGTGCATCCTTGACAACCCGTCGGCATTGCCATGTTTGTGCCCCGACCTGTGTTCCACAGAAAATTTAAAGGGCTGTAGGCTTAGGAACCACCTGGTCACCCTAGCGTTCTTCTCCCTATTTTGACACATCCAGGTAAGGGGTGCATGATCTGTGACCAATCGGAACTTTCTCCCCAACAGGTAATACTTGAGTGTCTCTACAGCCCACTTTATTGCGAGACACTCTTTCTCGACTATGGAGTAATTTTTCTCCTGGGGATTTAGTTTCCTACTTAAATAAAGGATGGGGTGCTCCTCCCCTTGAGACTCCTGGGAGAGTACCGCCCCCAGCCCTACCTCAGATGCGTCGGTTTGGACTACGAACTCTTTGGAGAAGTCAGGTGTGACCAACACTGGTTGGGCACAGAGAGCTTCTTTCAGGCTTCTAAAGGCCTGTTCGGCTTCGGGGGACCACTTTACCATTAGCGGTCCTCTTGCTTTTGTGAGGTCGGTTAGTGGGGTTGCCTTAGTTGCAAAATTGGGAATAAACCTCCTATAGTAGCCAATTAACCCCAAAAAGGTCCTTACTTGTTTTTTTGTGACTGGCCTTGGCCAATTTTGTATCGCCTCTACTTTGAGTGTTTGTGGTTTGAGTAACCCTCTACCAATAGAATACCCCAGATACTTGGCCTCCTCCAGACCAATAGTGCATTTAGCGGGGTTAGCAGTTAGTCCAGCAGACCGAACTGCGTCGAGCACAGCTTGGACCTTTGGAAGGTGGAACTGCCAATCTTCACTATGGATTACCACATCATCCAGGTAGGCGGCAGCGTACCGAACATGTGGTTTTAAAATTTTATCCATCATTCTTTGGAATGTGGCGGGAGCTCCATGTAAGCCAAAAGGCAGCACCTTATATTGAAAGAGGCCGTCTGGGGTTGAGAAGGCTGTTTTTTCTTTTGCCCTTTCTGTGAGGGGAACCTGCCAGTACCCTTTTGTTAGGTCTAGGGTTGTGAGATATCGGGCTTTGCCCAGTCTCTCTACAAGTTCATCCACCCTGGGCATAGGATAAGTATCAAATTTTGACACCGCGTTTAGTTTCCGGTAGTCATTACAAAACCTTGTTGTACCGTCTGGCTTTGGGACTAAAACTATAGGGCTGTTCCACCCACTTTGGGATTCCTCAATTACGCCTAGTTTTAGCATTTTTTTAACCTCTAAACTTATAGCCTCTCTCTTGGCCTCTGGGATTCGGTACGGTTTAAGGTTAACTCGGACCCCCGGTTCAGAGACTATGTCATGTTTAATTACGTTAGTTTTACCTGGCTGTGTAGAGAAGATTTCTTTGTTCCTTCTCACTAAACTCTGGACCTCTCGTTTCTGATGCACGGACAGTGTTTCAGCTATGCTAACCTCTGGGTCAGTTTCTTGATTCTCTGACGGACCTGGGGGTACTAGGGTTAACAAGACCTCTCTATCTTTCCAGGGCTTGAGTAGGTTTATATGGTAAATTTGCTCAGGTTTCCTCCTACCTGGCTGCCTTACCCTATAATTTACTTCTCCCACTCTTTCCAAGACCTCATATGGCCCATGCCATTTAGCAAGGAATTTACTCTCCACGGTGGGAACCAGAACTAGTACCCTATCACCTGGAAAAAAAATTCTGACCCTAGCACCCTTATTATACGTATTCCTTTGTGCTTCTTGAGCTTTCTCCATGTGTTCCCTCACTATGGGTAGGACTGCAGCAATGCGGTCCTGCATTTGGGCAACATGCTCTATTACACTTCTGTAAGGGGTAACCTCGTGTTCCCAAGTTTCTTTGGCTATATCCAGTAAGCCCCTTGGATGTCGGCCATACAATAGTTCAAACGGGGAGAAGCCTGTGGATGACTGGGGAATTTCCCTAATGGCAAATAACAGGTATGGTAACAAACAGTCCCAGTTTTTCCCATCCTTATCGACCGCCCGGCGTAACATGCTCTTTAAGGTTTTATTGAACCTTTCCACTAAACCATCTGTTTGTGGATGATAGACTGAGGTTCTGAGATGCTTGATTTTTAGGAGTTTACATAGCTCTTTTGTTACTTGGGACATAAATGGTGTTCCCTGGTCAGATAAGATCTCTTTAGGAATTCCGACCCGGGAAAACAGAAGTACTAACTCTTTTGCTATGTTTTTAGCAGAGGTGCTACGTAGGGGAACTGCCTCCGGATATCGGGTAGCATAATCTAATATTACCAATATATGCTGATGTCCCCTAGCAGACTTTATTAGGGGTCCTACTAGATCCATAGCAATCCGGTCAAATGGTACCTCTATTATGGGAAGGGGTACCAATGGGCTGCGGTATGCTTTGAACGGGGCGGTGATCTGACATTCT
>NW_027455750.1:380000-400000 GCF_040206685.1 Ascaphus truei
GACTGAGTGTGTGACTCTGTGACTGAGTGTGTGTGTGTGTGTGTGTGACTCTGTGACTGAGTGTGTGTGTGTGTGTGTGTGTGTGTGTGTGTGTGTGTGTGTGTGTGTGTGTGTGTGTGTGTGTGTGTGTGTGTGTGTGTGTGTGTGTGTGTGTGTGTGTGTGTGTGTGTGTGTGTGTATGACTGACTGTGTGTGCATGGAAAGGGAAAGTATCTACTGGCGCCAAATAAGATATATACTGCAAAAGGATATAAGAAAACCAAGCCTGTTGGCTGTAGACACGAAACTCCTCACGTTGTGCTTAAAGAAAAGAAAAAGCACAACACATAGCGTAATACTGTGACTATAAACGGACAACACTTAACAACATGTAACAGCTGAAAAATAAATTGGTGAAATCTCAATATTAAAACATTTAATAACAATTATAAATAATATATATTACACACGGACATTTAATAAACAAATAATGCGATAAAAATAGAAGCACTCTGCACCGCCGATGGAGATAGTAGCAATGCCTACTCACCAGATGGAATGAGTAAGTAGGCGGTGGATAATTTTGAGAGTATCCCCTCTCGTTTGTAAAGCTGCTCTCTGCTGGCTGGCGTCTCTGGGACCGTAAGTGTGGAGATCTTGGTACGGTGCCTTCCGCGACTCACTTGGGAAGACGCCCAGGAGGTGATGAACAGCAACAGCTGATTCAATACGCCGTCGACATCAGCAGGAAAACCAGTTAGCAGCAAACGCAGATTCAGCAGCAGCAGCTGATGCAGCACGCCGTCGGTGTCAGCGGGCTGGCTGGTCTGCTGCAAGCGCAGAAGGAACTGAGCGTGGGGATACAATCTCCAAAGTGTAGAGTGCTAAAACGCCACCCTACGCGTTTCGAAAGGCTCTCTGCTTTCTTCCTCAGGGGTATATAAAATATGGAGTCCAACATAGTCCCTTAAATACAAAATCTGTGATTTACAGGGATTGATTTCACCTGCAGTCCAAAAGCACTTGTGCAATAGGTGTAATAAGGAAGTCCTTAGACATAGTAATTCTGTCACCTGTGCTTTGAAAATGTTCATATAAAGTGCTACTGCAAGTAATTATAATCAGCTGTTACATTTAACAAACAATTGAAACATACATTACTCATATTAACATACAACAATTAACATATATAAAATAAGAGGATAATAATAGGCTTATGTGTGTGTGAATATACTCTATTCTACTAAATAATTAAAGGAGATGTTTAAATCTAACCTATTCGTGACCTATTAAATTATAAGTGAATTAATGATATATTATATATTCTAAGTGTATTGTCTAAGTGATTATGTTATTAAATAATAAACTATGTGAATATTTATATATATTGATTATTTAAAGTGCTCATATTCTTTTATTATACTAAAAGTCAAGTATTTGAGGAGTACTATAATATTAATATATGAACTTTATGGGCTGGATTATCTAATGGATAATCTGATCATTAACCTACCAAAAAGGATTTTAAATCAAATTCTACATTTAGGCCCATTGGGGATAGAGTACGTAATTCATAAATCCAATAGGATTCTCTTCTCCCCAATAGGCTTAAAGTATTTCCTCCTCTCCAATGTGGAGTGATACACTCGATGGCCACACATTTTAGACCCTTAGGATCTTGATTGTGCACTCGAAGAAAATGATTAGAAACATTGTGTGTAACTAAACCAGTTTTAATATTATATATATGTTCATACAAACGTCTTTTAATAGCTCTAGAGGTCATACCCACATACTGCAGACCACATGGACATTCAAGCAAATAAATAACGAAAGAACTGTTGCATGTAATATGTTGCTTAATTTTATAACTTTTTTGAGATTTGTTTGAAATGAAATCAGATTTCTTAGTGCTATATTTACATGCGGTACATTTGTTACAGGGGAAATATCCCGCACAGGGTACCATTTTTCTATGAGTAGGTTGCAGCGGTGGACAGCTAGGTGCCAGTCTCTGACCTATATTTGGAGCTTTAGTAAAAATAATATGTGGATAATCGGGTAAAATGCCCTCTAGATCTTTATCCTTTTTTAATATTGGCCAATATTTTTTAAGAGTTTTACGTATACTAGGAGCCATCTGGTTAAATTGAGTAACAAATGACAAATTTCCTGATGTATTAATATTTTTATTTTTATTTTTGTATTGTAAGAGACTGGTCCTGTCCATCGCTGCAACCTCAGCAATGGTTGTGTCTAAATCAAGCGGGGGATATTTCCTCTCCAGAAATTTTTTCTTAAGATCTGCTGCCTGGGTTTTGAATGTGTCTGGATGGGAGCTGTTTCTTTTTAGTCGAATGAACTGTCCCTTAGGAATATTTTTGACCCATGTGGGATTATGGTGACTTTGTGCATGTAAATAATTGTTTGACTGAACCGGTTTAAAATACGTGCTGGTGTGAATGCAATTATTTTTAATAGTTAACTCTAAATCTAAAAATTGTATTTTGTTAGGGCTTGTGATGAATGTGAATTTTAAATTATTATTATTATTATTCATGTATAATTGAAACTGTGATAACTGTGCTTGTGTACCTGACCAAATAAAAATGATATCATCTATGTAGCGCCGCCACAGTACCAAGTCTGCACTATAGGGACAACTGGACCATATATGTTGTTCCTCCCAGTTGCCCATAAACAAATTAGCATAACTAGGTGCAAACTTGGTACCCATGGCGGTGCCACATACCTGCAAATAATAAGACTTATTAAAATAAAAAAAGTTATGACAAAGAATAAATCTAATACCTAAAATAAGAAAATCTTTGTATTCTTTGGATATAGATGGGTCATTATTAAGGGTGTTCAAGACTGATTCACATCCATGATCATGATTGATTATTGTGTATAAGGAATTAACGTCGGCTGTAACAAATAAATAATGAGGTTGCCATTGAATGTCCTGTAGGGTCTGCAGTATGTGGGTAGTATCCCGTAGATAGGAAGGTAATTGTACGACATATTTTTGAAGTTGTTTATCTATATATTGAGATAGGTGTGATGTTAATGACTGAATGCCCGATATGATAGGGCGACCTGGGGGAAAATTTATATTTTTATGTATTTTAGGTATTATGTAAAAAAGGGGTAGTTTAGGGTATTTATTATAAAGAAATTCAAATTCTTTTGGAGTAATTAAATGCTGATCCAAACCTAATGTTAAATAGTTAAATAATTTTTGTTGATATTGTATAGTTGGATTTGATGGGAGGAGTTGGTAAGTGGACCTGTCTGATAAGATTCTTAATGACTCAGTGATGTAATAAGATTTGTCCATGATTACCAACCCCCCCCCCTTTATCAGCCGGTTTTATGATTATGTTATCATTTTCTTCGAGTGCACGTAACGTTAATTTCTCGTCTTTGCTAAGGTTATCTGATTTTACTTTAAAGTTTCTACTTAGACTTTCTAAGTCGTCTGTGACCATCTGAGCGAATGTATCCACAAAAGGACCGCTTACAAACCTAGGAAAGAAGGTTGAGGGATTCTTAAATGTAGATGTAGCAGCAGTAATAGGTAGATTAGTGTTAGTGTCAATTCTAGATACTGCGTCCCTTGTGAAATATTTTTTAAGACACAATTTACGCACGTATCTTTGAATGTCAACATATAGTTTAAAACTATCTGGCCCAGTAACTGGAGCAAAGGATAATCCTTTCGTTAGCAACTTTGATTCTTTAGTGGAAATTGGATATTGACTTATGTTAAAGATGTTATTATATATACTTTTATTTAATGTTTTAGTACCTTTCCCAATTTTTCTCCCTCCTCTCGTTCCTCTAACGTGTTTTTTCTTTTCCTGGTGTCTTTTAAGGAACCCTCTTTTCCCAATAGATCTCTTATTGCTTCCCTTGCTTGTTTGGGTTCCCTCGTCTGTCGCCAGTCTAAAAAAGAGAACGTATTTTTCTCTTCTTCACGACTGTGACTGGGGAGATGTTGTTCCCTGTCAAGATCGATAAGGGGTTGGTACTTGTTTTGATGATGATACTGATTAAATATATTGTCAGTATCTTTATCATAAACATTGACTAATGTAATGGGAGGTGTGGGGGGAGCTGGGTTTTTGGTTTTAACACTACTAGTGACCAATTTAGTATTGGATGGAATTGATGGTCTTCTGGTCATTTTTGGAGCTATAAATTGTACTGGTTCAGGTAGTATACTTCTAGTACTTTCAACAGTTTTCCTATAATTAGATGGAATTTTGTGTGAATAATCTCTGTTATACCTGTATTTTTCATTATCTTGTCTGGGTTTTTTCCAGTTTCTATAGCATCCTGTAACATAATCAGTTTTATCACGTTGGAATTTAAGTTGCTTTGAGGCAATAGTATCCTTCTGTAATTTGTCCATTTTATTTTTAATTCTAGTTTCCAACATAGGTAGTTCACTGTTATCTTTATATTTTTCAAAATAACCTTTCATGTCATTAATATCTTTGTCAAGTGTTTGTAGACAAACTTTGCGTTTGGATATTAATAACCGCATTAATTCGAATGAGCAGCTGTCTAGGATGCGGTTCCACTCTAAAATAAATGATTCACTTTTGAAATCAGTAGTAGGTTTTTTAAATAGC
This sequence comes from Ascaphus truei, assembly GCF_040206685.1. Lineage (NCBI taxonomy): Eukaryota > Metazoa > Chordata > Amphibia > Anura > Ascaphidae > Ascaphus > Ascaphus truei. The sequence continues at coordinate 384,620 of NW_027455750.1, forward strand.
CTTAGGCCACGTGGAATCCGTTTTTGCTCAATATATTTTTCAATTGTGATTGCATCCCACAGCTGCTTATTTTCATCAATGAGTAATTTCTCTAATTTATTAGCCATAATTTCCATATCATTTGAAACATCATCTACTACAATAGGGGTTTCTTTGTCGGCAAATATGTTATTAATATCTATGTTTCTGTTAACTCTCTGAGCAAACAGTTGTGACATAATTGTCCAAGGAAGCTGCTAGCCTTTAAGGGGGAAAATGCACATAAAAACAACAAAACAGGCAGCGCTACCCACAATAGTATGACAGAGTATATATTACCTTATGTATAAATGACCAAACATGCATAAGGGGCTGCCCAAGATACAAAAAACTGACCCCCTGGTCAGAACTATAGTATGGAAAGGGAAAGTATCTACTGGCGCCAAATAAGATATATACTGCAAAAGGATATAAGAAAACCAAGCCTGTTGGCTGTAGACACGAAACTCCTCACGTTGTGCTTAAAGAAAAGAAAAAGCACAACACATAGCGTAATACTGTGACTATAAACGGACAACACTTAACAACATGTAACAGCTGAAAAATAAATTGGTGAAATCTCAATATTAAAACATTTAATAACAATTATAAATAATATATATTACACACGGACATTTAATAAACAAATAATGCGATAAAAATAGAAGCACTCTGCACCGCCGATGGAGATAGTAGCAATGCCTACTCACCAGATGGAATGAGTAAGTAGGCGGTGGATAATTTTGAGAGTATCCCCTCTCGTTTGTAAAGCTGCTCTCTGCTGGCTGGCGTCTCTGGGACCGTAAGTGTGGAGATCTTGGTACGGTGCCTTCCGCGACTCACTTGGGAAGACGCCCAGGAGGTGATGAACAGCAACAGCTGATTCAATACGCCGTCGACATCAGCAGGAAAACCAGTTAGCAGCAAACGCAGATTCAGCAGCAGCAGCTGATGCAGCACGCCGTCGGTGTCAGCGGGCTGGCTGGTCTGCTGCAAGCGCAGAAGGAACTGAGCGTGGGGATACAATCTCCAAAGTGTAGAGTGCTAAAACGCCACCCTACGCGTTTCGAAAGGCTCTCTGCTTTCTTCCTCAGGGGTATATAAAATATGGAGTCCAACATAGTCCCTTAAATACAAAATCTGTGATTTACAGGGATTGATTTCACCTGCAGTCCAAAAGCACTTGTGCAATAGGTGTAATAAGGAAGTCCTTAGACATAGTAATTCTGTCACCTGTGCTTTGAAAATGTTCATATAAAGTGCTACTGCAAGTAATTATAATCAGCTGTTACATTTAACAAACAATTGAAACATACATTACTCATATTAACATACAACAATTAACATATATAAAATAAGAGGATAATAATAGGCTTATGTGTGTGTGAATATACTCTATTCTACTAAATAATTAAAGGAGATGTTTAAATCTAACCTATTCGTGACCTATTAAATTATAAGTGAATTAATGATATATTATATATTCTAAGTGTATTGTCTAAGTGATTATGTTATTAAATAATAAACTATGTGAATATTTATATATATTGATTATTTAAAGTGCTCATATTCTTTTATTATACTAAAAGTCAAGTATTTGAGGAGTACTATAATATTAATATATGAACTTTATGGGCTGGATTATCTAATGGATAATCTGATCATTAACCTACCAAAAAGGATTTTAAATCAAATTCTACATTTAGGCCCATTGGGGATAGAGTACGTAATTCATAAATCCAATAGGATTCTCTTCTCCCCAATAGGCTTAAAGTATTTCCTCCTCTCCAATGTGGAGTGATACACTCGATGGCCACACATTTTAGACCCTTAGGATCTTGATTGTGCACTCGAAGAAAATGATTAGAAACATTGTGTGTAACTAAACCAGTTTTAATATTATATATATGTTCATACAAACGTCTTTTAATAGCTCTAGAGGTCATACCCACATACTGCAGACCACATGGACATTCAAGCAAATAAATAACGAAAGAACTGTTGCATGTAATATGTTGCTTAATTTTATAACTTTTTTGAGATTTGTTTGAAATGAAATCAGATTTCTTAGTGCTATATTTACATGCGGTACATTTGTTACAGGGGAAATATCCCGCACAGGGTACCATTTTTCTATGAGTAGGTTGCAGCGGTGGACAGCTAGGTGCCAGTCTCTGACCTATATTTGGAGCTTTAGTAAAAATAATATGTGGATAATCGGGTAAAATGCCCTCTAGATCTTTATCCTTTTTTAATATTGGCCAATATTTTTTAAGAGTTTTACGTATACTAGGAGTCATCTGGTTAAATTGAGTAACAAATGACAAATTTCCTGATGTATTAATATTTTTATTTTTATTTTTGTATTGTAAGAGACTGGTCCTGTCCATCGCTGCAACCTCAGCAATGGTTGTGTCTAAATCAAGCGGGGGATATTTCCTCTCCAGAAATTTTTTCTTAAGATCTGCTGCCTGGGTTTTGAATGTGTCTGGATGGGAGCTGTTTCTTTTTAGTCGAATGAACTGTCCCTTAGGAATATTTTTGACCCATGTGGGATTATGGTGACTTTGTGCATGTAAATAATTGTTTGACTGAACCGGTTTAAAATACGTGCTGGTGTGAATGCAATTATTTTTAATAGTTAACTCTAAATCTAAAAATTGTATTTTGTTAGGGCTTGTGATGAATGTGAATTTTAAATTATTATTATTATTATTCATGTATAATTGAAACTGTGATAACTGTGCTTGTGTACCTGACCAAATAAAAATGATATCATCTATGTAGCGCCGCCACAGTACCAAGTCTGCACTATAGGGACAACTGGACCATATATGTTGTTCCTCCCATATTATGGGCAACTGGGAGGAACAACATATATACTGCAGACCCTACAGGACATTCAATGGCAACCTCATTATTTATTTGTTACAGCCGACGTTAATTCCTTATACACAATAATCAATCATGATCATGGATGTGAATCAGTCTTGAACACCCTTAATAATGACCCATCTATATCCAAAGAATACAAAGATTTTCTTATTTTAGGTATTAGATTTATTCTTTGTCATAACTTTTTTTATTTTAATAAGTCTTATTATTTGCAGGTATGTGGCACCGCCATGGGTACCAAGTTTGCACCTAGTTATGCTAATTTGTTTATGGGCAACTGGGAGGAACAACATATATGGTCCAGTTGTCCCTATAGTGCAGACTTGGTACTGTGGCGGCGCTACATAGATGATATCATTTTTATTTGGTCAGGTACACAAGCACAGTTATCACAGTTTCAATTATACATGAATAATAATAATAATAATTTAAAATTCACATTCATCACAAGCCCTAACAAAATACAATTTTTAGATTTAGAGTTAACTATTAAAAATAATTGCATTCACACCAGCACGTATTTTAAACCGGTTCAGTCAAACAATTATTTACATGCACAAAGTCACCATAATCCCACATGGGTCAAAAATATTCCTAAGGGACAGTTCATTCGACTAAAAAGAAACAGCTCCCATCCAGACACATTCAAAACCCAGGCAGCAGATCTTAAGAAAAAATTTCTGGAGAGGAAATATCCCCCGCTTGATTTAGACACAACCATTGCTGAGGTTGCAGCGATGGACAGGACCAGTCTCTTACAATACAAAAATAAAAATAAAAATATTAATACATCAGGAAATTTGTCATTTGTTACTCAATTTAACCAGATGGCTCCTAGTATACGTAAAACTCTTAAAAAATATTGGCCAATATTAAAAAAGGATAAAGATCTAGAGGGCATTTTACCCGATTATCCACATATTATTTTTACTAAAGCTCCAAATATAGGTCAGAGACTGGCACCTAGCTGTCCACCGCTGCAACCTACTCATAGAAAAATGGTACCCTGTGCGGGATATTTCCCCTGTAACAAATGTACCGCATGTAAATATAGCACTAAGAAATCTGATTTCATTTCAAACAAATCTCAAAAAAGTTATAAAATTAAGCAACATATTACATGCAACAGTTCTTTCGTTATTTATTTGCTTGAATGTCCATGTGGTCTGCAGTATGTGGGTATGACCTCTAGAGCTATTAAAAGACGTTTGTATGAACATATATATAATATTAAAACTGGTTTAGTTACACACAATGTTTCTAATCATTTTCTTCGAGTGCACAATCAAGATCCTAAGGGTCTAAAATGTGTGGCCATCGAGTGTATCACTCCACATTGGAGAGGAGGAAATACTTTAAGCCTATTGGGGAGAAGAGAATCCTATTGGATTTATGAATTACGTACTCTATCCCCAATGGGCCTAAATGTAGAATTTGATTTAAAATCCTTTTTGGTAGGTTAATGATCAGATTATCCATTAGATAATCCAGCCCATAAAGTTCATATATTAATATTATAGTACTCCTCAAATACTTGACTTTTAGTATAATAAAAGAATATGAGCACTTTAAATAATCAATATATATAAATATTCACATAGTTTATTATTTAATAACATAATCACTTAGACAATACACTTAGAATATATAATATATCATTAATTCACTTATAATTTAATAGGTCACGAATAGGTTAGATTTAAACATCTCCTTTAATTATTTAGTAGAATAGAGTATATTCACACACACATAAGCCTATTATTATCCTCTTATTTTATATATGTTAATTGTTGTATGTTAATATGAGTAATGTATGTTTCAATTGTTTGTTAAATGTAACAGCTGATTATAATTACTTGCAGTAGCACTTTATATGAACATTTTCAAAGCACAGGTGACAGAATTACTATGTCTAAGGACTTCCTTATTACACCTATTGCACAAGTGCTTTTGGACTGCAGGTGAAATCAATCCCTGTAAATCACAGATTTTGTATTTAAGGGACTATGTTGGACTCCATATTTTATATACCCCTGAGGAAGAAAGCAGAGAGCCTTTCGAAATGCGTAGGGTGGCGGTTTAGCACTCTACACTTTGGAGATTGTATCCCCACGCTCAGTTCCTTCTGCGCTTGCAGCAGACCAGCCAGCCCGCTGACACCGACGGCGTGCTGCATCAGCTGCTGCTGCTGAATCTGCGTTTGCTGCTAACTGGTTTTCCTGCTGATGTCGACGGCGTATTGAATCAGCTGTTGCTGTTCATCACCTCCTGGGCGTCTTCCCAAGTGAGTCGCGGAAGGCACCGTACCAAGATCTCCACACTTACGGTCCCAGAGACGCCAGCCAGCAGAGAGCAGCTTTACAAACGAGAGGGGATACTCTCAAAATTATCCACCGCCTACTTACTCATTCCATCTGGTGAGTAGGCATTGCTACTATCTCCATCGGCGGTGCAGAGTGCTTCTATTTTTATCGCATTATTTGTTTATTAAATGTCCGTGTGTAATATATATTATTTATAATTGTTATTAAATGTTTTAATATTGAGATTTCACCAATTTATTTTTCAGCTGTTACATGTTGTTAAGTGTTGTCCGTTTATAGTCACAGTATTACGCTATGTGTTGTGCTTTTTCTTTTCTTTAAGCACAACGTGAGGAGTTTCGTGTCTACAGCCAACAGGCTTGGTTTTCTTATATCCTTTTGCAGTATATATCTTATTTGGCGCCAGTAGATACTTTCCCTTTCCATACTATAGTTCTGACCAGGGGGTCAGTTTTTTGTATCTTGGGCAGCCCCTTATGCATGTTTGGTCATTTATACATAAGGTAATATATACTCTGTCATACTATTGTGGGTAGCGCTGCCTGTTTTGTTGTTTTTATGTGCATTTTCCCCCTTAAAGGCTAGCAGCTTCCTTGGACAATTATGTCACAACTGTTTGCTCAGAGAGTTAACAGAAACATAGATATTAATAACATATTTGCCGACAAAGAAACCCCTATTGTAGTAGATGATGTTTCAAATGATATGGAAATTATGGCTAATAAATTAGAGAAATTACTCATTGATGAAAATAAGCAGCTGTGGGATGCAATCACAATTGAAAAATATATTGAGCAAAAACGGATTCCACGTGGCCTAAGGCTATTTAAAAAACCTACTACTGATTTCAAAAGTGAATCATTTATTTTAGAGTGGAACCGCATCCTAGACAGCTGCTCATTCGAATTAATGCGGTTATTAATATCCAAACGCAAAGTTTGTCTACAAACACTTGACAAAGATATTAATGACATGAAAGGTTATTTTGAAAAATATAAAGATAACAGTGAACTACCTATGTTGGAAACTAGAATTAAAAATAAAATGGACAAATTACAGAAGGATACTATTGCCTCAAAGCAACTTAAATTCCAACGTGATAAAACTGATTATGTTACAGGATGCTATAGAAACTGGAAAAAACCCAGACAAGATAATGAAAAATACAGGTATAACAGAGATTATTCACACAAAATTCCATCTAATTATAGGAAAACTGTTGAAAGTACTAGAAGTATACTACCTGAACCAGTACAATTTATAGCTCCAAAAATGACCAGAAGACCATCAATTCCATCCAATACTAAATTGGTCACTAGTAGTGTTAAAACCAAAAACCCAGCTCCCAACACACCTCCCATTACATTAGTCAATGTTTATGATAAAGATACTGACAATATATTTAATCAGTATCATCATCAAAACAAGTACCAACCCCTTATCGATCTTGACAGGGAACAACATCTCCCCAGTCACAGTCGTGAAGAAGAGAAAAATACGTTCTCTTTTTTAGACTGGCGACAGACGAGGGAACCCAAACAAGCAAGGGAAGCAATAAGAGATCTATTGGGAAAAGAGGGTTCCTTAAAAGACACCAGGAAAAGAAAAAACACGTTAGAGGAACGAGAGGAGGGAGAAAAATTGGGAAAGGTACTAAAACATTAAATAAAAGTATATATAATAACATCTTTAACATAAGTCAATATCCAATTTCCACTAAAGAATCAAAGTTGCTAACGAAAGGATTATCCTTTGCTCCAGTTACTGGGCCAGATAGTTTTAAACTATATGTTGACATTCAAAGATACGTGCGTAAATTGTGTCTTAAAAAATATTTCACAAGGGACGCAGTATCTAGAATTGACACTAACACTAATCTACCTATTACTGCTGCTACATCTACATTTAAGAATCCCTCAACCTTCTTTCCTAGGTTTGTAAGCGGTCCTTTTGTGGATACATTCGCTCAGATGGTCACAGACGACTTAGAAAGTCTAAGTAGAAACTTTAAAGTAAAATCAGATAACCTTAGCAAAGACGAGAAATTAACGTTACGTGCACTCGAAGAAAATGATAACATAATCATAAAACCGGCTGATAAAGGGGGGGGGTTGGTAATCATGGACAAATCTTATTACATCACTGAGTCATTAAGAATCTTATCAGACAGGTCCACTTACCAACTCCTCCCATCAAATCCAACTATACAATATCAACAAAAATTATTTAACTATTTAACATTAGGTTTGGATCAGCATTTAATTACTCCAAAAGAATTTGAATTTCTTTATAATAAATACCCTAAACTACCCCTTTTTTACATAATACCTAAAATACATAAAAATATAAATTTTCCCCCAGGTCGCCCTATCATATCGGGCATTCAGTCATTAACATCACACCTATCTCAATATATAGATAAACAACTTCAAAAATATGTCGTACAATTACCTTCCTATCTACGGGATACTACCCACATACTGCAGACCCTACAGGACATTCAATGGCAACCTCATTATTTATTTGTTACAGCCGACGTTAATTCCTTATACACAATAATCAATCATGATCATGGATGTGAATCAGTCTTGAACACCCTTAATAATGACCCATCTATATCCAAAGAATACAAAGATTTTCTTATTTTAGGTATTAGATTTATTCTTTGTCATAACTTTTTTTATTTTAATAAGTCTTATTATTTGCAGGTATGTGGCACCGCCATGGGTACCAAGTTTGCACCTAGTTATGCTAATTTGTTTATGGGCAACTGGGAGGAACAACATATATGGTCCAGTTGTCCCTATAGTGCAGACTTGGTACTGTGGCGGCGCTACATAGATGATATCATTTTTATTTGGTCAGGTACACAAGCACAGTTATCACAGTTTCAATTATACATGAATAATAATAATAATAATTTAAAATTCACATTCATCACAAGCCCTAACAAAATACAATTTTTAGATTTAGAGTTAACTATTAAAAATAATTGCATTCACACCAGCACGTATTTTAAACCGGTTCAGTCAAACAATTATTTACATGCACAAAGTCACCATAATCCCACATGGGTCAAAAATATTCCTAAGGGACAGTTCATTCGACTAAAAAGAAACAGCTCCCATCCAGACACATTCAAAACCCAGGCAGCAGATCTTAAGAAAAAATTTCTGGAGAGGAAATATCCCCCGCTTGATTTAGACACAACCATTGCTGAGGTTGCAGCGATGGACAGGACCAGTCTCTTACAATACAAAAATAAAAATAAAAATATTAATACATCAGGAAATTTGTCATTTGTTACTCAATTTAACCAGATGGCTCCTAGTATACGTAAAACTCTTAAAAAATATTGGCCAATATTAAAAAAGGATAAAGATCTAGAGGGCATTTTACCCGATTATCCACATATTATTTTTACTAAAGCTCCAAATATAGGTCAGAGACTGGCACCTAGCTGTCCACCGCTGCAACCTACTCATAGAAAAATGGTACCCTGTGCGGGATATTTCCCCTGTAACAAATGTACCGCATGTAAATATAGCACTAAGAAATCTGATTTCATTTCAAACAAATCTCAAAAAAGTTATAAAATTAAGCAACATATTACATGCAACAGTTCTTTCGTTATTTATTTGCTTGAATGTCCATGTGGTCTGCAGTATGTGGGTATGACCTCTAGAGCTATTAAAAGACGTTTGTATGAACATATATATAATATTAAAACTGGTTTAGTTACACACAATGTTTCTAATCATTTTCTTCGAGTGCACAATCAAGATCCTAAGGGTCTAAAATGTGTGGCCATCGAGTGTATCACTCCACATTGGAGAGGAGGAAATACTTTAAGCCTATTGGGGAGAAGAGAATCCTATTGGATTTATGAATTACGTACTCTATCCCCAATGGGCCTAAATGTAGAATTTGATTTAAAATCCTTTTTGGTAGGTTAATGATCAGATTATCCATTAGATAATCCAGCCCATAAAGTTCATATATTAATATTATAGTACTCCTCAAATACTTGACTTTTAGTATAATAAAAGAATATGAGCACTTTAAATAATCAATATATATAAATATTCACATAGTTTATTATTTAATAACATAATCACTTAGACAATACACTTAGAATATATAATATATCATTAATTCACTTATAATTTAATAGGTCACGAATAGGTTAGATTTAAACATCTCCTTTAATTATTTAGTAGAATAGAGTATATTCACACACACATAAGCCTATTATTATCCTCTTATTTTATATATGTTAATTGTTGTATGTTAATATGAGTAATGTATGTTTCAATTGTTTGTTAAATGTAACAGCTTATTATAATTACTTGCAGTAGCACTTTATATGAACATTTTCAAAGCACAGGTGACAGAATTACTATGTCTAAGGACTTCCTTATTACACCTATTGCACAAGTGCTTTTGGACTGCAGGTGAAATCAATCCCTGTAAATCACAGATTTTGTATTTAAGGGACTATGTTGGACTCCATATTTTATATACCCCTGAGGAAGAAAGCAGAGAGCCTTTCGAAACGCGTAGGGTGGCGTTTTAGCACTCTACACTTTGGAGATTGTATCCCCACGCTCAGTTCCTTCTGCGCTTGCAGCAGACCAGCCAGCCCGCTGACACCGACGGCGTGCTGCATCAGCTGCTGCTGCTGAATCTGCGTTTGCTGCTAACTGGTTTTCCTGCTGATGTCGACGGCGTATTGAATCAGCTGTTGCTGTTCATCACCTCCTGGGCGTCTTCCCAAGTGAGTCGCGGAAGGCACCGTACCAAGATCTCCACACTTACGGTCCCAGAGACGCCAGCCAGCAGAGAGCAGCTTTACAAACGAGAGGGGATACTCTCAAAATTATCCACCGCCTACTTACTCATTCCATCTGGTGAGTAGGCATTGCTACTATCTCCATCGGCGGTGCAGAGTGCTTCTATTTTTATCGCATTATTTGTTTATTAAATGTCCGTGTGTAATATATATTATTTATAATTGTTATTAAATGTTTTAATATTGAGATTTCACCAATTTATTTTTCAGCTGTTACATGTTGTTAAGTGTTGTCCGTTTATAGTCACAGTATTACGCTATGTGTTGTGCTTTTTCTTTTCTTTAAGCACAACGTGAGGAGTTTCGTGTCTACAGCCAACAGGCTTGGTTTTCTTATATCCTTTTGCAGTATATATCTTATTTGGCGCCAGTAGATACTTTCCCTTTCCATACTATAGTTCTGACCAGGGGGTCAGTTTTTTGTATCTTGGGCAGCCCCTTATGCATGTTTGGTCATTTATACATAAGGTAATATATACTCTGTCATACTATTGTGGGTAGCGCTGCCTGTTTTGTTGTTTTTATGTGCATTTTCCCCCTTAAAGGCTAGCAGCTTCCTTGGACAATTATGTCACAACTGTTTGCTCAGAGAGTTAACAGAAACATAGATATTAATAACATATTTGCCGACAAAGAAACCCCTATTGTAGTAGATGATGTTTCAAATGATATGGAAATTATGGCTAATAAATTAGAGAAATTACTCATTGATGAAAATAAGCAGCTGTGGGATGCAATCACAATTGAAAAATATATTGAGCAAAAACGGATTCCACGTGGCCTAAGGCTATTTAAAAAACCTACTACTGATTTCAAAAGTGAATCATTTATTTTAGAGTGGAACCGCATCCTAGACAGCTGCTCATTCGAATTAATGCGGTTATTAATATCCAAACGCAAAGTTTGTCTACAAACACTTGACAAAGATATTAATGACATGAAAGGTTATTTTGAAAAATATAAAGATAACAGTGAACTACCTATGTTGGAAACTAGAATTAAAAATAAAATGGACAAATTACAGAAGGATACTATTGCCTCAAAGCAACTTAAATTCCAACGTGATAAAACTGATTATGTTACAGGATGCTATAGAAACTGGAAAAAACCCAGACAAGATAATGAAAAATACAGGTATAACAGAGATTATTCACACAAAATTCCATCTAATTATAGGAAAACTGTTGAAAGTACTAGAAGTATACTACCTGAACCAGTACAATTTATAGCTCCAAAAATGACCAGAAGACCATCAATTCCATCCAATACTAAATTGGTCACTAGTAGTGTTAAAACCAAAAACCCAGCTCCCCCCACACCTCCCATTACATTAGTCAATGTTTATGATAAAGATACTGACAATATATTTAATCAGTATCATCATCAAAACAAGTACCAACCCCTTATCGATCTTGACAGGGAACAACATCTCCCCAGTCACAGTCGTGAAGAAGAGAAAAATACGTTCTCTTTTTTAGACTGGCGACAGACGAGGGAACCCAAACAAGCAAGGGAAGCAATAAGAGATCTATTGGGAAAAGAGGGTTCCTTAAAAGACACCAGGAAAAGAAAAAACACGTTAGAGGAACGAGAGGAGGGAGAAAAATTGGGAAAGGTACTAAAACATTAAATAAAAGTATATATAATAACATCTTTAACATAAGTCAATATCCAATTTCCACTAAAGAATCAAAGTTGCTAACGAAAGGATTATCCTTTGCTCCAGTTACTGGGCCAGATAGTTTTAAACTATATGTTGACATTCAAAGATACGTGCGTAAATTGTGTCTTAAAAAATATTTCACAAGGGACGCAGTATCTAGAATTGACACTAACACTAATCTACCTATTACTGCTGCTACATCTACATTTAAGAATCCCTCAACCTTCTTTCCTAGGTTTGTAAGCGGTCCTTTTGTGGATACATTCGCTCAGATGGTCACAGACGACTTAGAAAGTCTAAGTAGAAACTTTAAAGTAAAATCAGATAACCTTAGCAAAGACGAGAAATTAACGTTACGTGCACTCGAAGAAAATGATAACATAATCATAAAACCGGCTGATAAAGGGGGGGGGGTTGGTAATCATGGACAAATCTTATTACATCACTGAGTCATTAAGAATCTTATCAGACAGGTCCACTTACCAACTCCTCCCATCAAATCCAACTATACAATATCAACAAAAATTATTTAACTATTTAACATTAGGTTTGGATCAGCATTTAATTACTCCAAAAGAATTTGAATTTCTTTATAATAAATACCCTAAACTACCCCTTTTTTACATAATACCTAAAATACATAAAAATATAAATTTTCCCCCAGGTCGCCCTATCATATCGGGCATTCAGTCATTAACATCACACCTATCTCAATATATAGATAAACAACTTCAAAAATATGTCGTACAATTACCTTCCTATCTACGGGATACTACCCACATACTGCAGACCCTACAGGACATTCAATGGCAACCTCATTATTTATTTGTTACAGCCGACGTTAATTCCTTATACACAATAATCAATCATGATCATGGATGTGAATCAGTCTTGAACACCCTTAATAATGACCCATCTATATCCAAAGAATACAAAGATTTTCTTATTTTAGGTATTAGATTTATTCTTTGTCATAACTTTTTTTATTTTAATAAGTCTTATTATTTGCAGGTATGTGGCACCGCCATGGGTACCAAGTTTGCACCTAGTTATGCTAATTTGTTTATGGGCAACTGGGAGGAACAACATATATGGTCCAGTTGTCCCTATAGTGCAGACTTGGTACTGTGGCGGCGCTACATAGATGATATCATTTTTATTTGGTCAGGTACACAAGCACAGTTATCACAGTTTCAATTATACATGAATAATAATAATAATAATTTAAAATTCACATTCATCACAAGCCCTAACAAAATACAATTTTTAGATTTAGAGTTAACTATTAAAAATAATTGCATTCACACCAGCACGTATTTTAAACCGGTTCAGTCAAACAATTATTTACATGCACAAAGTCACCATAATCCCACATGGGTCAAAAATATTCCTAAGGGACAGTTCATTCGACTAAAAAGAAACAGCTCCCATCCAGACACATTCAAAACCCAGGCAGCAGATCTTAAGAAAAAATTTCTGGAGAGGAAATATCCCCCGCTTGATTTAGACACAACCATTGCTGAGGTTGCAGCGATGGACAGGACCAGTCTCTTACAATACAAAAATAAAAATAAAAATATTAATACATCAGGAAATTTGTCATTTGTTACTCAATTTAACCAGATGGCTCCTAGTATACGTAAAACTCTTAAAAAATATTGGCCAATATTAAAAAAGGATAAAGATCTAGAGGGCATTTTACCCGATTATCCACATATTATTTTTACTAAAGCTCCAAATATAGGTCAGAGACTGGCACCTAGCTGTCCACCGCTGCAACCTACTCATAGAAAAATGGTACCCTGTGCGGGATATTTCCCCTGTAACAAATGTACCGCATGTAAATATAGCACTAAGAAATCTGATTTCATTTCAAACAAATCTCAAAAAAGTTATAAAATTAAGCAACATATTACATGCAACAGTTCTTTCGTTATTTATTTGCTTGAATGTCCATGTGGTCTGCAGTATGTGGGTATGACCTCTAGAGCTATTAAAAGACGTTTGTATGAACATATATATAATATTAAAACTGGTTTAGTTACACACAATGTTTCTAATCATTTTCTTCGAGTGCACAATCAAGATCCTAAGGGTCTAAAATGTGTGGCCATCGAGTGTATCACTCCACATTGGAGAGGAGGAAATACTTTAAGCCTATTGGGGAGAAGAGAATCCTATTGGATTTATGAATTACGTACTCTATCCCCAATGGGCCTAAATGTAGAATTTGATTTAAAATCCTTTTTGGTAGGTTAATGATCAGATTATCCATTAGATAATCCAGCCCATAAAGTTCATATATTAATATTATAGTACTCCTCAAATACTTGACTTTTAGTATAATAAAAGAATATGAGCACTTTAAATAATCAATATATATAAATATTCACATAGTTTATTATTTAATAACATAATCACTTAGACAATACACTTAGAATATATAATATATCATTAATTCACTTATAATTTAATAGGTCACGAATAGGTTAGATTTAAACATCTCCTTTAATTATTTAGTAGAATAGAGTATATTCACACACACATAAGCCTATTATTATCCTCTTATTTTATATATGTTAATTGTTGTATGTTAATATGAGTAATGTATGTTTCAATTGTTTGTTAAATGTAACAGCTTATTATAATTACTTGCAGTAGCACTTTATATGAACATTTTCAAAGCACAGGTGACAGAATTACTATGTCTAAGGACTTCCTTATTACACCTATTGCACAAGTGCTTTTGGACTGCAGGTGAAATCAATCCCTGTAAATCACAGATTTTGTATTTAAGGGACTATGTTGGACTCCATATTTTATATACCCCTGAGGAAGAAAGCAGAGAGCCTTTCGAAACGCGTAGGGTGGCGTTTTAGCACTCTACACTTTGGAGATTGTATCCCCACGCTCAGTTCCTTCTGCGCTTGCAGCAGACCAGCCAGCCCGCTGACACCGACGGCGTGCTGCATCAGCTGCTGCTACTGAATCTGCGTTTGCTGCTAACTGGTTTTCCTGCTGATGTCGACGGCGTATTGAATCAGCTGTTGCTGTTCATCACCTCCTGGGCGTCTTCCCAAGTGAGTCGCGGAAGGCACCGTACCAAGATCTCCACACTTACGGTCCCAGAGACGCCAGCCAGCAGAGAGCAGCTTTACAAACGAGAGGGGATACTCTCAAAATTATCCACCGCCTACTTACTCATTCCATCTGGTGAGTAGGCATTGCTACTATCTCCATCGGCGGTGCAGAGTGCTTCTATTTTTATCGCATTATTTGTTTATTAAATGTCCGTGTGTAATATATATTATTTATAATTGTTATTAAATGTTTTAATATTGAGATTTCACCAATTTATTTTTCAGCTGTTACATGTTGTTAAGTGTTGTCCGTTTATAGTCACAGTATTACGCTATGTGTTGTGCTTTTTCTTTTCTTTAAGCACAACGTGAGGAGTTTCGTGTCTACAGCCAACAGGCTTGGTTTTCTTATATCCTTTTGCAGTATATATCTTATTTGGCGCCAGTAGATACTTTCCCTTTCCATACTATAGTTCTGACCAGGGGGTCAGTTTTTTGTATCTTGGGCAGCCCCTTATGCATGTTTGGTCATTTATACATAAGGTAATA
>NW_027455750.1:402500-509302 GCF_040206685.1 Ascaphus truei
CAAAACTGATGTAACTGATGTCTCTCCAGGCTTTACATCTTCTGAAGCCGAATCCTCGGACGTAGATGCCCAACAATGTGTTGGCTTTGGTGACAGAGCTCCTTTTTTAGGCAGAGGTGGCCAAAACAACAACGCAAGAGGAGGACAAGGAGGGGACGTAAGAAGACTGCGCGACAGGCAACGTTATGGCTACAGAGGGAAAAAGAAGTGACGCAAACAGCCGTTTCAGAAGAACTGACGGTGGTAAACTTGTCAGACGTCATCTTGACTGTAGACCAGACCAACATCCTCAAAAGGGGCTTGTCATTTGCTCCCACTTCCACTCTTGACAAGTTTGAGTGGATAAAGGACTTACACTTGTTCTGCCGCAAACTGTTGTTGAAAAAATTCTATTCGAAATTCAAAATGAGTACAACATTACAAGAAGATGTGGAAGGTTGGAATATGATGGAACGTCAACTTATCTGTGACATGGAAAGTGAATTTACAGAGGATACAGAGCCTGTCCTAAGTGAGTCTAGGGTCCTCGCACAATTTCGTCCTAAATCCACATTCTGTCCACCATTCCAGACTTGTCCACAGATCGAGGTATTTGTATCCCTGGTGGCAAATGACATCATGAAGCTATCTGAAAGACATGGGGCTAAAAACCTTACCTCTCGTGAATGGCTAGCTTTGAAGGAACTCGGCAGAATGACAACGGTCGAGTTCAAACCAGCGGACAAGGGAGGTAATGTGGTGTTGTGGCCTAAATCCCAGTATGAACGGGAAGCTTTTAAGCAACTTAGAGACAAAACGTGTTATACAGAACTTACAGCTGACCCCACGGACAAGTTCAAGATTGAACTTGATACCATTCTAAGTGAAGCGTGCGCCTTGGGTACAATTACTACTAAAAACAGGGATAGTCTGATTAAAAAACATCCTGTAACAGCAACATTCTACCTGTTACCCAAGATACATAAGAACGCAATCAACCCACCAGGGAGACCCATTGTGGCCGGTATTGGCAGCCTTTGTGAGCCCATCAGCAAATTTTTGGACCCTTTTTTCGCCCAGAAGTTGAAGCATTGCCGTCATATCTTCGTGACACTATGGATGCTCTTTCCCGACTGGACGGTGTCACGGTTGATGCTAATATGATCTTGGCCACATGTGACGTGGAAGCTCTATATACATCAATAAGTCATAAGGATGGCCTGTGTGCTGCGGAATTTTTTCTGAAAATGTAACAATTTAGTCCTAACCTCATTGATTTTCTTTTGCAACTCTTGTCTTTTATTTTACATCATAATTTTTTCGTTTTTAAGAGCAGATTTTATTTACAGACCAGAGGGACAGCGATGGGGGCAACCTGTGCACCATCATATGCGAATTTATTTTTGGGATGGTGGGAGAGGGAGGTAGTGTTCTGTGAGGATAATCTTCACTTGACCTCACATGTTTTGTTGTGGTTGAGATACATCGATGACATTCTTATTCTCTGGCAGGGATCTGCTACAGAGTTTAGGAGCTTCGTTGATGTGCTCAACCACAATAAACTTAATATTAGACTTACCTGCAAATCAAGCACCACATCGGTTGATTTCTTGGATCTCAAGATCTCTGTCGATGGGGGTGGTAATATAGCTACGGACATCTTCAGGAAGTCTACTTCAACAAATTCCATCTTGCATGCCTCCAGCTTCCACCAGCAGCATCAGATTCGGGGCATTCCTCGAAGTGAGTTTCTTAGGTTGATACGTAATTGTTCAACAGAGGAATGTTTCGAATCTTGTGCTGTTGAAATGCGCGACAGGTTTGCCTCCAGAGGCTACAGTTGTAAATACATTCACCAAGGGTATCAACACAGTAAGAGTAATAAACGTGAGACGCTACTACAACCTAAAAAGAAGGATAATGATTCTATAATATGTTTTATTGGTACCTATAATGACAGGTGGGGAGACCTCAAATCTATCTTACAGAAACATTGGCCTATCCTTTGCACTGATGTGGAACTTAGGGATGCAGTAGGTGATAGGGTCAACTTAACGGGTCGACGGTCTCCTAATTTAAAAGACCGTTTTGTACACAGTCTTTATATTCCCCACACTAGCGAAACTTTCCTCACTATTAGAAAAACAGGCTTTTCTAAATGTAACAACTGTTCAGCCTGCAAAACAAGAAAAAACACAAAAGCGCACCAAGATGAGAGATAGATATTGTATTAGCAACAAATAATAAAATTAGTAACTTACATATAACATTTCTTTAATAATTTATGAGGTGTCTCCCCCACCTCTAAATGTGGTCTCCACCGGACTGCCAAATTTTCAAATAGTGATCAGACCAAAATCTATAACATTGGATACACCCTTAATTGTAAGTCTAAGGGTGTTATCTACTGTTTAACCTGCCCCTGCCAATTCAAATATGTTGGCATGACCACGCGTGAACTCCTGTTCAGGATCCTTGAACATACAAGGAACATTCGATCAGCACAGCGGGATTTGGATGCCTGCAAGAAAATTACATCTGTAGCTAGACACTTTTTTCAGTGTCATGCATCAGACAGTACTTGCATGTCGGCCTTTGCTTTTGACAAAATATCTTTGGGCATTCGAGGCGGGGATCTAGAAAAAGCTTTACTCAAAAAGGAATGTCGCTGGATCGTCCTCCTCAATACCATGCAACCTAGGGGAATGAACGATTCCCTTGGGTTTGCTATGTTTCTGTAGTGTCTCTTTGGGAGTTTTTTCCTCCTTTTTCTTTTTCTCCCTTTTTCCCTTCTTTTTTTTTTGTTTTTTTTCCCCTTTTTTGTTTCTTTATCCCCTTTTTTTTTTTTTTCTTTCATCCCCTCTTGTCCGTTTCTTGTATTCCCCCTTTCTTCCCTTCCCTCCATTTTTTTTATATGCTCTGCCTCTTACTCTGTTTTAGTGAGTACCCTTCTTTCAGCGTAGCAGTGAGATCTGTAACATCATTGCAGCATCATTGGCTACTACTATTGAACTTGATTCTTCCCTGGTAAACACAGAGGCAAAGAATTTGTTTAATACCTCAGCTTTTTCCTTATTTCCAATAATCTGCCTACCCATCTCACACTGAAAGGGTCCTATATTTTCTTTTCTCATTTTTTTGTTATTAAGGTACTTAAATAATTTTTTAAGGTTGACCTTACTTTCTATTGCAATTCTTTTTTCATTATCCATTTTTGCTAATTTGATTGCCCTTTTGCAATTTTTGTTACATTCCTTATAATTCTGATACGATGTCTCTGTCCCTTCTGACTTAAAGAATCTAAACGCCTTCCTCTTCTTGTCCATTTCCTCCCCTACCTGTTTATTTAGCCACATTGGCTTTGACTTATTTCTTTTATACTTATTACCCAAGGGTATACACTCATAAGTGTGCTTTTCTAACAATGTTTTAAAGACTGCTCATTTATCTTCTACATTTTTCCCTGCAAAAACATCATCCCATTGTATTACTACTAGATTAGACCTCAGTTTATTAAAATCTGCCTTTCCAAAGTTGAAGGTCTTTGTTGAACCCAAGAAATCTGTTTTTTTGATAATTTATTTCAAATGAGACCATGTTATGATCACTGTTACCCAAATGTTCCAGGACTTGAATATTTGTTATTACTTCTACATTGATTGATATGACCAAATCCAGAACTGCTCCTCTCCTGGTTGGTTCCTCAATAATTTGGGTCATATAATTGTCTTTAAGCACCCCCAAAAACCTGTTTCCTTTTGTTGTAACGCTAATCTCATTGCCCCAGTCTATGTTAGCGCATGGCACTGGTAGTATTTTTAGAAAATACTACCTTGGAGGTCCTTGCTTTAAGCTTTTGGCCTAGATCCCTGTAATCATTTTTTAGGACCCTCCATCTTTCTCTAACTTTGTCATTGGTGCCAACGTGTACCAAGACCGCCGGGTCAATCCCAGCCCCCCCCCCCCCAACAATCTGTTTACCTGATCCGCAATGTGCCGAACCCGAGCACCCGGGAGACAACAAACTGTTCGGTTCATGCGGTCCTGGCAAAAGATTGCCCTATCTACCTTCCTAATAATGGAGTCCCCTACCACCACAATCTTTCTTTGTATCTGAGCATCCTGAGTACCCTCTGTGCTGGAGGAACTATTCCCCTGGCTGCTGGAGGAATTAGTCTCCCCCAGCCTTGCCATTTCTGCCTCAACATTCCCAATATCTTCACTCAACATAGCAAATCTATTGGGAAGTGTCAGCTCAGAAATGACCTGCCTCTCCCTATTGCCCCTGCTTCCCCTTCTAACTGTCACCCAGCTACCTACCTGCTCCTCACTAACAGAAACCAAGCTACCTACCTGCTCCTCACTAACAGCGCCACCATCTGCACCACTAGTCGAAGAAAGGGCCTGCTCAGTGAGCTCTAATTCCCTTTCAAGATTGCCAATGTCCCTCAATATTGCAAGTTGCCTCTTCAGATCAACCTTACTATATATGCTCAAAATCGAAGATGTAAACATTAAGTCACAAATGTGATGGCACAAATTATAATTCAATGTAAGACATACAAAGAATTCCAAAAATTGGTGGACATTATAATAACATATCAAAAATAATTATAAAATATTAAGTATAAACTATAAACAATCTCTAACTACTTAAAGTTTTTATGAATAAATAAAATGTATATTTTATTTAAAACATTTTATTTATTCATAAAAACTTTAAGTAGTTAGAGATTGTTTATAGTTTATACTTAATATTTTATTATTATTTTTAATATGATATGCTATTATAATGTCCACCAATTTTTGGAATTCTTTGTATGTCTTACATTGAATTTTAATTTGTGCTATCACATTTGTGACTTAATGTTTACATCTTCGATTTTGAGCATATATAGTAAGGTTAATAACACACCTTTCCATTGGTTTATTATCAGCCAATGAGAAGCAGAGACAGGGTACTTATAGTGTGCAATTACCATCATGAAGCACTCCTGATGAAACCTGCATAGGTGAAACGCGTAGAGTGTAATCTAGCATTGGTGAGCAGAGGGACACATGAGCTGAGACCGGTCTGCACTACCTTTCCTGACTCCACGCTGTTGGAAGACACCTCCTGGAGATGTGACGATCAGAGTGACGTCAGAGGTGGGCATATCCAAGGACATCTGTCTGCTTGCAGCTCGATCTCTAGTCAACCTGAGGGATTCCTTTCCAGACACGTGAGAGCAGGCGTCACACGCCATACAGATTGTGGAAGCAGAGTTCTGTTGCTGCGGATATTATATCCTAATGCGTGATTATATTTTGTAAAATGTGAGTGCATTTTTATACTTTGTATTTTAAGAAGATAAAATTTGAACAGTCTGCGCTATGTACTGTATTTCTGTTCTATTCCGATAAGGTCACAGTATATATATATATATATATATATATATATATATAGGTCTCCTTGTGACCTAAATGCCCCTTCCATATGAACTGCAATATGACTGAATTATATATATATATATATATATATATATATATATATATATATATATATATATGTAACACACACACACACACACACACACACACACACACACACACACACACACACACACACACACACACACACACACACACACACACACACACTGGTTGACAAATCACCAAAAAATCTACTCGCCACACAAAAAAATCTACTCGCCACCTAGTACCAAACGTGTGCTGCTTGGGCCAATATTTACTCGCCCGGGGTTAAATCCACTCGCCCGGGGCGAGCAAATGTATAGGTTTGTCGAACACTGTATATATATATATATATATATATATATATATATATATATATATATATATATATATATATATATATATATACACACATACATCTCGGTGAAAGCTGCTGTTTCGGGATAAAAGATACCTTTATGTACATGTGTACTTTGGATTCTACTAAGAACTCACTGAATATCCAGTTTTTTTAAAGGCATATTTGCACTATTTTGCTTGTGTTTTTCTTTCCACATATATATCTGCGCTCCCCACAAACATCCTGGATACCATTCATAACTACAGTATACATGTAACAAGCCTACAACAAACTCATGTGCACTGTAAACAGAAACCATAGAGGTGAGCAAAAACGAAGCAAAGGAGCACAGCATAAAAACTGGAGAACTGGAGGCTAGATACTAAAAATCTAAATGTATTTAAGCATCATGCCAAAACGAAGACAAAAATAGGATAACTCTGACGCGTTTCCCACCGTAGCGCGTATCTTTGATAAAGCACCAGCTACGGCGGGAAACGCGCCAGAGTAATCCTCCAGTGCTCCAGCTTTTATGCTGTGCTCCTTTGCTTCGTTTTTGCTCACCTCTATGGATCTTCAACAAATGGATGCACGCAGAGAGACTCGTTACCTGCAGTAGCAGTGGTTTGTGAGTACATACATTGCTTTTTGTGTGGCCGGTCAAAAGTTTACCATGTTTAGCTGTCCAGCTGTCTACTAAATGCTATATATGCCTAAACCTAGAGCTGTTAGGATCCCTTGACCTTACCTGTTGGGCTGCTTTGTTGCGGGGCTTCAGTTATTGGTCTGTTTCCTGCAGACTCACACATTGATTCAGGGCTTCCTATGGTCATGGCGACACAGGAGCATACTCGGAGCCTGATCTATCTAATTGCTTGAAAAACACTTATTTGTCTCTCTTCCGCCCTGGACATTATTCTTGTTAGATTTTTGTAGCACCACTTTAGAGATTCACCTCTCTTCATATACATGTAAACAGAAACTACAGGCATATTCATTATTTTGCTGCCATAGGCGACTACTGTCCACTATAGAGAGAGAAGATCTATTAACCTTATGACGGACCATAGTGAAACCACCCTACAGTAACTAGCAAATATATGTGGAGTATTTTTTAATTTGGATAATTTTCACGGTAAAGCTCTGTAATAAATAGGAACGTTCTTGATGGCTCAAGAACATTTGTTTTTTAATACGTCAAATGTTTGGTATTCTAGATACAGGCGCTCACAAAATATCCACAGAAGCAGTGAGGAAGGAACTGTAACTACAATATTATTATTATGTATTTTACATGAATTTTTTAAGAGAGAAAATCGTGTCAAATTGAATGTCCTGGCTGATCCAGATACATGAAATGACAAGGACTAAATTATCCCTCAGCTATATGTACGGTATATATGTATACGCTGTTTGAGAAATGTTATGGACCTGTTATTTCCTCCACCTCTATACCAGCCTTTTTCACCGATCGATGTTCTGCCCCTAGGAAAAAAGGTAATAATTACAGGACTACTAAGCATATGTAAATTCCAATATATCAGCTACGAATCACATCTATAGCCCAATATACAGCTACTAAGCACATCTATAGCCAAATATATTAGGCATCAATACAGTAACATGTCTGAGTTAGGCTTTGACTATACTAGCTCGCGCGAGGTATGTAAACTTACGTTGCAACAATTTGTTATTGATCAGCGCGGTGGTGCGCAGTCTGCAGTTTTCTTTATAGCACGGCCGTAGTACACAAGTCATACTTGTGTTAGTACAACATACTTTAGGCCGTGCTTATACCGAAAACTGCAGACCGCGCGGCTCAATAACAAATTGCTACAATGCAAGTTTACATATCTACACGAACTGCAGGGCGGCTGACAGTAGAACAGACCTTGGATTTTGTTTTCAGCAGGCAACGGCCGCGTCACGTGAGCGGTTCAGCCAGTGAGGGCAAACCACTCACGGCCACGCCTCCCTGTCACCTCCGCCTGCCTCCTGGCTGCAGTGCACATGCATCGCAATGATGACGTCACAAGATCGCGAGCACGCTCAGCCGGTGCTGGTAAAATCGTAGCCTTAGGGGGCGGCCCCAGTCACTTCTACATGTGCTATCAAGCCCCCCCCCCCCCCAGTCCGGCAGGTCCCAGTCCCTACCTTGTCGCGCACCTTTCCCCAGCGATGCACGACAGGTTTTCAGGGAGGCAGGGGAATTTGAAATGAACATCTGCGACGGAGGCGTGGCCACACCCCCGCCGGCGGTTCAGCCAATAAGGGCGAACCAGCCGCGGGACGTCATGGCCACGCCCCTGCAAACCCACAGCCACGCCCCCTCCCGTCGCAAACCTTCCCTCTCCCTCAGACCGCCTATCGCGGTGTAGCGCTGTGCACGCGCCCCCCCCCCCTCGCCGGGCGCGCGTGCCACAGTGAAGACTGGGGACTCAGCCTTAGAGTGCTACTGAAGCTACATAGACCATTTACTTGGAAGATTACACTGTGCTCATATTTTTAGGATTTAAGACAAAAATGTGTAATATGCAAAATGTACAACAAACAAAGATATAAAACAGGCTGGTCACATTTAAAAAAAATTCTGCTGCTGTATTAACTATACAAGTAAAGCTTTGATTTTCAGTGAACTTTATAAACCTTATACTATACTGTGCTGTGCTACATTGTCGTCAACTTTCAGAGAACGCACTATTGCGTTAAGGCAGGGGAACACAAACCTTTCCTGCTGCGCCCCCTGTCTGCCTGCTCCGGAGCTCGCGCCCCCCCCCCATTCCTCCTACCTGGCAGCTGCGTCAATTGACGCTCTGGGGTCATGTGACATCAAGTCACGTGACTCGCAGCGTCATTTGACGCCTGTGACATCCCGTTACATGACCCCGCGGCGTCATTTGATGCAGTAAAAAGTCACGTGACTCGCAGCGTCATTTGACGCCTGTGACATCCCGTTACATGACCCCGCGGCGTCATTTGATGCAGTAAGGTGAAATCACTCCGCCATATAACACCTTGTAAACAATTTGAAATGTTTAATAATTTTACGGTGTGTTTAACAGCTTTGCAAATTATGATCCACATGTTTTACAGCTAGAAATATAATAGCAATTATCACTAAATGTGCAACAGATACTGCATATTTTACGGTTTTACACTTAACCAATGAAAGAACTGCAGCAGCAGCAGTTCGTGTTGCAGTGATCAAGCCTGATTTATACAACTATTGCTATAACATGAGAATTTAGAAGGACCAGCAAAAAATGTTTTAACTACACTAATTGTTTCTCCAAATCAGAAAACTACTGGAGTATTGTACAATGAATTATGTGGTGAAGATTGAAAAGAAAAAATATGTATGGATGTACTGTATATTTCTATTTATACAGCGCTTTACAAAAGAGACTATACAGTAAGGGAATTATAACACAATAAGGGGCCTATGCAGAGAGCAGCGAATTTTAAAATTGGCGAATTTATTAAAAAGTAGCTTTTTTGGAGAGTTTTAATCTCCATATGCAGAAAAGTGCGAATTCTGCTATGTTTAACATGGATGCGTGTGGCGAGTCTAAATTGGCGAGATGCGCGCTTCAGAAATGTGTTAAAACAAATTCGCGCTTTTTTTTTTCCCTTTGCAATGGCCACGAGCGGCAGTTTTTTCTGGCGAGTTAAAACTGAGACAATCGCGCCATTTTATTGGCGCGAACAGCCGCTAGATGCCGTTCGCGCCTCTCTGCATACGGATATTTTTAAAACTGGCGAGATTGAGGTTCTCGCCAGCCGCGAGGCGAGTTTTATAACTAGAAAAGAAAAATTGGCGCGTTTTTCGGAACTCGCCATTTTCTGCTGCTTTCTGCGCGATTTTCTCCAAAAAATGGCGAATTTCGAAATAGCGCTGCTCTCTGCATAGGCCCCAAAGTCTAACAAACATAAAATCAGGCAGAAGGAACAGAAATTCCTGCCTTACAATCTAAGCTACTTTCTATAAAAAAAATTTGGACCCTCCAAAACAAGACAAAATGAAAGCCATCCTTAAAATAGCTAGTGTATCTACAGTATAAATATTCCAGGATCACGATTTAAGCCGCGCTTCTGCAGCCCCAGCGATATGTGTGCAGGAGATTGGGCAGGAGATTGGGGAGGCGATCGGAGTCGTGTGGCGATCGAGTCATGGACGCGCCACAAGCTGATCCGCCCTCATTGGTTGAATCAGCTCAAGTGACGCTGACATCACACGAATGACAATTTTTTTGCATATCCAAAATGTAGCAGCGTCGACGCGCTACATCACCGTCCGGCGCAGCGGGTACTGGAGGAACTGCAATAGGAAATTAGGCAAGAGATCTGGCCATGTGCGCACGTAGCGCCGCCGCCACCACCATGGGCGCATCATTGGGGACTTTAAAGAGTGATTCCCCCACGGAAAATACTATGTTGTACTGTATGGCAAAAAATAACTATTGTGCCCCTCTTGCACTGAAGGATCATATATATCCCCAGTTACAACAGCTCCTATTCCCACAGTCATCTCACTAATGAAGGAGCCATCTATCTAACAGACCCATTATTCCCTTGCCAGATCTGCTTCTTTCTTTTGTGTACTAGGGAATCTTAGAAACCCAAAAGTATTTTACACCCACACATGTCTAAAATTCTAAGCAAACCCATACTATAAACTATGGTTAATTACACGTTACTAAGGATCTATACAACAGTAAGAAATATTGTGACAAGACTTTCAGCTTCAGACAATGTAGACTCTTTAAAACATCTGTTTGGTTTTCCATGTGAATTTCACAGTTAGATAAGGATATAACACCAACATAACTATTTCATCACTTGGTAAGGAAGAAGCAGGTATGAAATACAGAGGGTGCAGAACATACTTTCCGTAGGAGAGAATTTCCACACCGTTTTGGCATGTGCGTCTCCAACATACACCGTTCCATCGTCCGAGGCAGCAATGTCATGGGGCATGTCAAAACTCTGCAACAGTAACAAGACACGTGCAAGAAGTGTGATGTTTTAACCAATGCTAAAAAGAAATGTGTATCTATGAAGAAAACATATGTTCTCATTCAAGTGTCTTCTTTAAGAACCAACACTATTATTGCTTCATACGGTAAAAATATTTAATTACCTCATATTTCTGCATTGCTAGATATTTCAAATATGTAAAAACTAACTTTTCAATGAAAACACAGGCTGATGGTAAATAGCCTGGATAGCCTTGTTTTCAATTACATTTTCTTAAAAACGTTAAAATCCTTTCAAAAAAGGTTTAAATCTCCTGCTTCCTATTGATTCATGTGCCACAAGAGATTTAAGAACCAGGAAGTAACCGGCAGCACTTATGGAGGTATCTCGGGAACCACAGGGTGCTAAAATAAACACATTTCAGCTCCTGGGACCCCCTACTTCATGACCATAAAAAAAAAGGGGGGGGGGGGGGAATGTTGGATAGAATGCTCTATTAAATTATTGCTTAGTAAATGCAAGACTTCCATATCAGTCTAGGATTTACATACATTTTAGCCCCTGCTTTACTCCCCTTTTTTCTTCTGATTTTTAAAAGTAACAGCGTGTGACAAAGATCTTTAAAATCATCACTAATCCATCTTACCTACATTCATTTGTATTATATGTAGAAATGGGTGGAATTGTCTGAATCAAAATCCGTCAGCGAATTTGGCATTAGAAAATCTGAGCGGATACCCCGGAACCGGCAAGATTCTGTCTTGAATCAGAGTTCGAATTCTTAAAAATCTGAAGTCAGATTTGAACAACTGAAATAAAGTAGTTGCGGGGTGGAGAAGCCTAAGGCCGTGATCATACTAAAAAAAGGCTGGCGGCTCAAAAACAAAATGCATTCTAATTTAAGTAAACATACCTTGAGCGACGTGCATGCTGCCTGGAACTGCACGGCTGCAGAGTGGTGAGCAGACAGAGGAATTTGTTATTGGCAGGCGACGGTCGTGTCACGTGAGCGGTTCAGCCAATGAGGGCTAACTGCTCACGCCACGCCTCCTTGCCACCTCTCCTGTCTCCTCTGCTTGTTCTGATGCCGCTCGGTGGCAGCGTGAGGATGACGTCACCGGATCACACTGCCGCTCAGCGACATCTGGTATAATTGTAGCCTAAGACACCTAGTGACTGGAATGGTGTACTCAGCTGGACTACAACCCACAACCACTACTTTTCTAGGCAGCAGCACTAGTAGAGTGAGCTAAACCAGCTGATGACCAACTCTCCTGTCATAGCATACATCTGGGCCCTACTTCTCATTCAGTGTTCATACCTGTACAAAGCACTTTAACCTCTTCTGGAATAGAGAACCTTAAGCAGTCCTGCCATGAGACACCTTCTGGCATGGGAAGACACCTTACAGTCCATTTAATTGAATATGAAAATATGTTGTATGGTGCTCTGTAGTAGAAAAAGCAACACTAAAGGATTGTTCAAATGATGAATAAGCTTTAATTTTCATTGTGGGAACGCACTCTTGTTGTTATTCACTGGCTTGCCAGCACTGGATGTAGTGCTCCGTTTTTTCTCCCCTTTTGATAATTTAATTGAATAGGCTGTAATGTATTCCAGTACCGAACGTGCCTTATGGCTGCTTAATAAATATATATTATTAACACATATAAATTATAAATATATTAACACTGCTTAATAAATGTGGACCACTATCTTTATCTTTTGCTGTATAAGATTAGAAGTACTAACTCAAGTCACAGCTCACTTTGTTGTATTACTGTATCTCCACATCTGCTTTATTTGATGTGCTTCGCCTTGTTTTTGCTTGTGTGAGACAACCTGTGTTTTATGTAATCTCATCTAGTCTTAACTCATAGCATCCATTACTTTTTGCTTGAAGTCCTTTCAAGATCACAATCAACAAAATAGATATCCCTTGGAGGTGGTATACGGTTAGCAGATAGTGTGCACTGCTAGCCATCAACTGGTTTAGCTCACACTGGTAGAGGTGCTGCCTAGAAAAGTAGTGGTTGTGCGTTTTTCGTCCTGTTAGGTCTGACACAGAACACCATTCCAGTTATTAGTTGCCTTAGGGTTGTCAACTCAATATCTTATTGAATTCATTTTAAGAAGTGTGGTATGTGACTCGTTTAAATATACTTTGCATAGTCATTATCTCCCAAGGTACCTCATCTGAGCACTGGCATCTCTCCCAAGTTATTCGGAGGGAGGTGTGAGGATAGAGATATAGACACACACACACACACACACACACACACACACACACACACACACACACACACACACACACACACACACACACACTCAGTCACAGAGACACACACACACACTCAGTCACAGAGTCACACACTCAGTCAGAGTCACACACACACACACACACACACACACTAAGTCACAGAGTCACACGCACACACACACACACACACACACACACACACACACACACACACACACACACACACACACACACACACACACACACACACACACACACACACACACACACACACACACACACACACACACACACACACACACACACACACACTCAGTCACAGACACACACACACACACACACACACACACACACACACACACACACACACACACACTCAGTCACAGAGTCACACACACACACACACACACACACACACACACACACACTAAGTCACAGAGTCACACACACACACACACACACACACACACACACACTAAGTCACAGAGTCACACACACACACACACACACACACACACACACTAAGTCACAGAGTCACACACACACACACACACACACACACACACACACACACACACACACACACACACACACACACACACACACACACACACACACACACACACACACACACACACACACACACACACACACACTCAGTCACAGAGACACACACACACACACACACACACACACACACACACACACACACACACACACTCAGTCACAGAGTCACACACACACACACTCAGTCACAGAGTCACACACTCAGTCACAGAGTCACAGAGACACACACACACACACACACACACACACACACACACACACACACACACACACACACACACTCAGTCACAGAGACACACACACACACTCAGTCACAGAGTCACACACTCAGTCAGAGTCACACACACACACACACACACACACACTAAGTCACAGAGTCACACGCACGCACACACACACACACACACACACACACACACACACACACACACACACACACACACTCAGTCACAGACACACACACACACACACACACACACACACACACACACACACACACACACACACACACACACACACACACACACACACACACACACACACACACACACACACACACACACACACACACACACTCAGTCACAGAGACACACACACACACTCAGTCACAGAGTCACACACTCAGTCACAGATTCACACACACACACACACACACACACACACACACACACTAAGTCACAGAGTCACACACACACACACACACACACACACACACACACACACACACACACACACACACACACACACACACACACACACACACACACACACACACACACACACACACACACACACACACACACACTCAGTCACAGAGACACACACACACACACACACACACACACACACACACACACACACACACACTCAGTCACAGAGTCACACACACACACTCAGTCACAGAGTCACACACTCAGTCACAGAGTCACAGAGTCACACACACACACACACACACACACACACACACACACACACACACACACACACACACACACACACACACACACACACACACACTAAGTCACAGAGTCACACACACACACACACACACACACACACACACACACACACACACACACACACACACACACACACACACACACACACACACACACTCAGTCACAGAGTCACACACACACACACACTCAGTCACAGAGTCACACACTCAAACACAGAGTCACACACACACACACACACACACACACACACACACACACACACACACACACACACACACACACACACACACTAAGTCACAGAGTCACACACACACACACACACACACACACACACACACACACACACACACACACACACACACACACACACACTCAGTCACACACACACACACACACACACACACACACACACACACACACACTCAGTCACAGAGTCACACACACACACACACACACACACACACACACACACACACACACACACACACACACACACACACACACACACACACACACACACACACACACACACACACACACACACACACACACACACACACACACACACTCAGTCACAGAGTCACACACTCAGTCACAGAGTCACACACTCAGTCACAGAGTCACACACACACACACACACACACACACACACACACACACACACACACACACACACACACACTAAGTCACAGAGTCACACACACACACACACACACACACACACACACACACACACACACACACACACACACACACACACACACACACACACACACACACACACACACACACACACACACACACACACTAAGTCACAGAGTCACACACACACACACACACACACACACACACACACACACACACACACACACACACACACACACACACACACACACACACACACACACACACACACACACACACACACACACACACACACACACACTAAGTCACAGAGTCACACACACACACACACACACACACACACACACACACACACACACACACACACACACACACACACACACACACACACACACACACACACACACACACACACACACACACACACACACACACTCAGTCACAGAGTCACACACACACACACACACACACACACACACACACACACACACACACACACACACACACACACACACACACACACACACACACACACACTCAGTCACAGAGTCACACACACACACACACACACACACTCAGTCACAGAGTCACACACACACACACACACACACACACACACACTCAGTCACAGAGTCACACACACACACACACACACACACTAAGTCACAGAGTCACACACACACACACACACACACACACACACACACACACACACACACACACACACACACACACACACACACACACACACACACACACACACACACACACACACACACACACACACACAGTCACAGAGTCACACACACACACACACACACACACACACACACACACACACACACACACACACACACACACACACACACACACTCAGTCACAGAGTCACACACACAATGTCCTGCCATGAGACACCTTCTGGCATGGGAAGACACCTTACAGTCCATTTAATTGAATATGAAAATATGTTGTATGGTGCTCTGTAGTAGAAAAAGCAACACTTTTGTTCAAATGATGAATAAGCTTTAATTTTCATTGTGGGAACGCACTCTTGTTGTTATTCACTGGCTTGCCAGCACTGGATGTAGTGCTCCGTTTTTTCTCCCCTTTTGATAATTTAATTGAATAGGCTGTAATGTATTCCAGTACCGAACGTGCCTTATGGCTGCTTAATAAATATATATTATTAACATATATAAATTATAAATATATTAACACTGCTTAATAAATGTGGACCACTATCTTTATCTTTTGCTGTATAAGATTAGAAGTACTAATTCAAGTCACAGCTCACTTTGTTGTATTACTGTATCTCCACATCTGCTTTATTTGATGTGCTTCGCCTTGTTTTTGCTTGTGTGAGACAACCTGTGTTTTATGTAATCTCATCTAGTCTTAACTCATAGCATCCATTACTTTTTGCTTGAAGTCCTTTCAAGATCACAATCAACAAAATAGATATCCCTTGGAGGTGGTATACGGTTAGCAGATAGTGTGCACTGCTAGCCATCAACTGGTTTAGCTCACACTGGTAGAGGTGCTGCCTAGAAAAGTAGTGGTTGTGCGTTTTTCGTCCTGTTAGGTCTGACACAGAACACCATTCCAGTTATTAGTTGCCTTAGGGTTGTCAACTCAATATCTTATTGAAATCATTTTAAGAAGTGTGGTATGTGACTCGTTTAAATATACTTTGCATAGTCATTATCTCCCAAGGTACCTCATCTGAGCTCCTTTTTGAGCACTGGCATCTCTCCCAAGTTATTCGGAGGGAGGTGTGAGGATAGAGATATAGACACACACACACACACACACACACACACACACACACACACACACACACACACACACACACACACACACACACACACACACACACACACACACACACACACACACACACACACACACACATCTAAATTGAACTCCTCTTTCTCCTCCTTGAACTGGTTAATCTGAGGTGGATTTCAGACAAAAAAATCCCCCATCTCTAATTATATGTATAATGTCACATTACTTTCGGTTTAGTTTCAATTTAATACCAGTTAGGTATTTGTTACTATTATATGTTCATCTTTGGTTTAGTCAGTTTGAAATGTAACCAAATAAACCCAGACCATGTAAAATATGGGACCAGCCAGTGGCCATCATATTAGTAGTAAAACATAGCCCAGCTACAGCATTTTGAAACCATCTTTTGAGCCAGTAGTGCACGGTGATACTTGCATATCGGTACCTTGCCTGGACACTCAATATATGTGACTTTCTACATCGCTTATTCATCTTGACATTACATAGAAAGGTACATGCAGATTCTCCTATTTAAGTTTACAGTTTCACTCTGATTTATCATTCTAAATGTATCTTTTCCACGTATTTTCATGGCACAGTTGGCTAAAGTATGACACCTTCATTCTATGAATGACATGCACTGATAGCACTATATCAAATGAATAAAACTTCTAAGTGACTGGAGCCCAGGCTTGCCCAGAGCCTTACTGCCCACAGACAACTACAATATACAGGCAAGTAACGGACATACCCCAAAGTAAGGAATGACAAAGGGTGGAAATGGATGATCTTAATGTGCTTTGCTTGCAAACTCTATAAAGTAAAAATCAATTTGAAAATCATATTACCTTTCGAACAGGAATGAAAGTGTCTATGATATCCCCAGTGGAAAAATTCATTACAAAGCCTTGTACTGGTGTAGTTTCTCCAAGGTATGGCTTTCCATTAACAGCATACAATATGCCACCTGAAATGAAGATCGGAATTATCTGTAACTTGCGAGCCTGTATGAATTAATATCACAGAAATATAAAAGAGGAAACATATACAAATGGCTTTATTTAACAATTTCAGTGTTTGAGGGACCTACAAGTCTAAGATAGTCAACACTGAGGGCAAAAATGGCATCCAGACATAATGTTTACTACACTTGCTTGACGGACTTAACCCATTGCTGTACTAATCATCTGAGGTCATTTACAAAACGTTTGCTTGCATTTTCCAAGGTTAAAGAAGCTATGGTAGTTGTTCTTCGAATTCATATTCAACAGCAAAATGTGAGACCTCTAATCACTGTATTAATCTTTACATGTAATTATAACTATTCTGCAATTGTCGACGACCGGGAGTGGATTGGAGTTATGCCATCACTACACTAGTGATCAACTGAAGATCTGTTGAAACAAATGGCTTGGTGCCTAGTTTGTTTATATCTTTAAAACACCAAAAGCCATATATAATAAGCGGTACTAAACAGTAAGGCATCTTAAAGCCAATGTACGGCTTTGTAAATATGAGCCCAAATGTTTTTATTAGCTATTGCCAAATGTTTGAAAAAAATATTGTGTGTAAAACGTAAATTGGGAAATTTTAACTACAGTATGGCTTTAACCACTCCACTGCAGGATGCTGCATTACTGCAAAGATAACATTCATTACGGTTCCTCACCACTTCACATCCACAAAGCCCAACAATGCACTGCAAAGCCCCTTTAGCAAAAAATAAAGGTAAATGGATGTTTCATCATTTAAAATATATTTAACAGCTTTGTATATTTGTAAGAGTTCATAGTTCAAAGCTCTAATAGCCATATTGGTCCTTGAGAAGCATAGGTTTGTTGGGGTTGTGAGACATTTTAAGGGACTGAGTTTTTCTTAAATTAAATGATAGTGTGCAGAGCTTTCCAAACCTCACCGGTCTCTTCTTTAAGTGCATGTGTACTTAAAGTACTCAAACAATAATTATTACCTTGCTAAGAGGGGTGCACAGGGGACTGCAGAGCCTTCTAGCAGCAGAGGAGTTATATTTAAGAGTTCATCGGGAAGTTTGTATTGGTTGATATTATATTCCAACTACCTTTCTCATCTCACTGTAAACCCCTTTTCACTACTGGGAAGCAGGGATCAATATTTAATTATGAAGTAAATTAAAGTTACAACCCAGCAGTTGCTCAAAAGAAGTGTCTAAATTCCTTGCCGATCGATTCATGGAACAGATGGTTAAATTAAACCTTTAAGGAAAAGGTGCTGAATTATTAGCAAATAACTTATGAAAGGTCAAGTCCGACCTTTCACTTGTATTTACAGGTTTTTTTTTTTAAATTGACATGACTGGGGCTTATTATAATGGCGATAATTATGTGTGAGATGGTGATGGTCTTTATTTGGTTAAACATATGACATTTATTTTTTTAAAGGCCTCAATAACCTAAGTATTTCTAAATAATTTTGTAAACGTAATGTTTTTAAATGTGTTAGAGGGATTTACCAATATGAGCAATACTGTACTATAGAAACACCCGCTCTGCCTATTACCAAGGTAGGGGTGCACTAGGGTTAATAAGACACTATTGAAAACAGAAAGTGCAGAGTATTACCCTAGAAACTGCGGCACTTCTGCATGAAAGAACCCCTTACACTGCACTCTCCTATGCATGTAAACGTGTTCACTGCGACAGGACTGATATTGAGTGTTTGATGAATGAAAATGTCTAATACAAATAGTATAACCCCTTGTGTGTGAATTGATTATTGAATGAAATTAAAATATGAATTCTTTATTAAACGCAATCTATAAAATAAAGCGCGGTATAAAAACCTATACACATACAAACAAAAAAGTTGGTGTGTTATAGTATAACCACCTTAGAGGGGTAGTGACCTCTCTATCAAATACCCTCCTCGTGATTGGATGAGAATCCATACAACACTAGTCTCTTAATTAGATTGGCTGTTGAGGGTAGACTGAATTGTATGAGTAGATGTTGTGTGTTGGTTGTGCGTGACTCGTGTCCTCAGTATTCCTTGTACTAGGACACTACAAGAAACCGGATAACCTCCTTGTGCCTGGTAACAGTCCCCTTTACATACGTGAGGGCATGTCCCAACTAGCAATATATATTGAATATTGATAATACTAAGCGCTAATATATGCTTCTTATGAGCTAGGAAGGAATAGGCAGTGTTGATATTATTGCCTGAATCCCACTGGTAATAATGCTTTAAACCATCTATGAGATTGCAACAGTGTTACACTGCTGCTGTGATGTCTTAAGTAGCAATGCGCTGTTACAGTATATGCTAGTTTGTGTTCACGGAGCGTTCCTCGCTGGACACCAACGGGATCTTACCAGGGCAATAGAAGCAAGGTGTCTGCTTCAAACTGCGGTTACCAGAGCTGAGTCATCATGGGATGAACCAGGTAAGTACATAATCCAACCACTACCATAGTGATCTTATTATTGATTCAGTGAGGAGTGTGCAGACTGACTCAATATTATGTGCATTATTATCCTCATGCAAGCTGAAGTGCATCGTTTCTTAGGTGGTAGCCCTCGTCTCTCCTGCTGTGAATCTAATCTCAGGCCATCAAGGAGTGTATACAATGTATCTTGAGTGGCCACTATATTTGTGAGGACGCGGAAGTTAAGCACCCGCCAGCCGGTGTGAGCGCAGCAGCAGTAGCTGATGCAAGAAGACTCTAGCCAACATCCATAATCGGTTTGCCGGCGTACCATGCTGCTGCGGTGGAGTCTGACCATCTAAGAATATGACTTTACCGTTCAGCACAAAAAAGGGAGTGAGCACGGCAATGCCGATGGACTTTCCCGGCAGGACGATCCCGGGCCGGCTTAGCTCTGACCTTCAGGTGTCACGCTTGGGGATGAACTCGTTGGGGTCGCTACCCCAGAGCTCTCCGCTTAAGGGGGGAGGTGTGACGGTAGGGGGAAATATGGCTGCTGTTTATAAAGGTTAAGTCTGCCATTACCCCTACCTGTCAGTAATACATTGGTATTGTATTGTATGATATATATATATATAGATATGTATGTCTTTGCTTGGTTCCAGCACCTCAGGAATCAGGGGTTAATAGTTTTGCATAGAATTGTTGCAAATGTTGTGCTGCAGTCCTACCCACCACTCAGGGCCGGGCATGTAGGCAGCTCCTGGCCCTGAGTGTTGCAATGTTATGTTTTAAGTGTACAAAAAGGTGGGGAGGGAGACCCCTAGCAGACAGAGCCTGCAGAGAGTTACAGAGGTGTTGAGACAGGGAGAAACTGCAGTGGCCAAGCCAGTGCTGGTCTCTGGCCTGAAAAAACAGTCCTGTAGGCACTGGGCAAGAAGAGAGAACAGGGGAAACCTCTACAAGTGGGTCCCTGCGACTAGTTAGGCAGGGTACTCCCCAGTTTCCCCAGTTGGGTATGTGTGATGTTTGTGTCTTTTGTATAGTTGTGGATATGTTTTTCCAATAAATTAATTTTATAAACTCTGGTGTTCAGTCTGGCGATATTTATCCCTGGTATTAGTCTTGGTCTCTCATGACAGTAGCCCTCGTCTCTCCTGCTGTGAATCTAATCTCAGGTCATCAAGGAGTGTATACAATGTATCTCGAGTGGCCACTATATTTGTGAGGACGCGGAAGTGAAGCACCTGCCAGCCGGTGTGAGCGCAGCAGCTGATGCAAGAAGCCTCTATCCGACACCCAATATTGCTTTGCCGGTATCCACGAGGACAGACTTTGTACCATGTATTTCTCTGTGGGGGCTACATGTGAGTGGTCATTTGTATCTTCATTTTAACTTGCAAATATAGTGTTACTCCCTACACGAAATCCGTTCCCTTTGTGTTTACCTTATTGCTCCACACGTCCATCTGAATCACGGAGGTGTCTAGAGGACTGATACAACTGTCAAGTTCTACCTTATCACCACCAAGCGGTACCCAAGAGGGGCACAAACGCTGTATTAATTACTGAAAAGTGTGAGTGTACACTTATAAAGTGTTATATTCTATTACCCAGTACACATTATCAATACGTTGTTGCACTATATATTTCTATTTTTCTTTTCCACGTAACGGTTCCTGAGCTCCCCGCATCTTTCAACAAACCAGCAGCATTAAGAATCCAACAGGAGGGTTCATCGTGGGTTGAAGCTGGTGAGACACCGGTCATAACTTTTCACTAATTGATTTATGTATATTATCACATTATATCACTAATTTTAAAATTGCACTTCTTTATTTCATTGCACTTTCACAAGAGCGCCGGGTCATTCTATCTACACTGTCTAGTAAGAAGCAAGTTTCTGCAATGTCATGGCAATGGCCCCCTGACAATATGGGAACACCCTGAGACAGGGCCGCACAAGTCCTTTTTCACCTGCACCCCATGTTTAGTGGCAGTAGTGAAAACGGAGACAAAACTCTTTCAGCAGTTTTATTTAAATGTACACACTGTTTTATATAAACAAAAATTGGGAAAGTCTTTCTAACATAATTCCCTTTTTCAATAACAAGAAAATGGAGTTGTAAGTGTGTAAATCAGGCCTGCACAACATATGGTCCGCATGGCCTCTCTGTGCGGCACGCAATGAATCCGGCCGGGCGCCAATAAATTAATTAAATAATTTTTTTTTTAAATGGCGCCGTTCCCTGCGGTCCCAGCGCGCATGCGCAGGGCCGCTTCCCCCCTCGCAACGTGGGATGGAGGGGGAATCCTCTGCAGCCGCTCCCCCCCCCTGCTCCCAACGTGGGACGGAGGGGAAGTAATAATTAATAAGTAACTCGGCTCCTCCTGCGGTCTGCTTCTCACCGCACCAGCTTCCCGCGTCCCTCCGAGCTCACCTCCCGTGGCCACCCCCCCCACGAGCTCACCTCCCGTGCCCTCCCCCACCCCCAGCCCGCGCCCCCAAGCCCACCTCCCATCCCGGGCAGCTACCGTAGGGATATCGGGGGCAGGAGGGGAAAGCGTCCGGCGGCAAGCTGCACCAACCCGGTCAAGGTAAGTCACTGTCACCCAGTCACTGTCTCCCACCCAGTCAGTCACTGTCTCCCACCCAGTCAGTCACTGTCTCCCACCCAGTCAGTCACTGTCTCCCACCCAGTCAGTCACTGTCTCCCACCCAGTCAGTCACTGTCTCCCACCCAGTCAGTCACTGTCTCCCACCCAGTCAGTCACTGTCTCCCACCCAGTCACTGTCTCCCACCCAGTCAGTCACTGTCTCCCACCCAGTCAGTCACTGTCTCCCACCCAGTCAGTCACTGTCTCCCACCCAGTCACTGTCTCCCACCCAGTCAGTCACTGTCTCCCACCCAGTCACTGTCTCCCACCCAGTCACTGTCTCACACCCAGTCACTGTCTCACACCCAGTCACTGTCTCACACCCAGTCACTGTCTCACACCCAGTCACTGTCTCACACCCAGTCACTGTCATCCACCCAGTCACTGTCATCCACCCAGTCACTGTCTTCCACCCAGTCACTGTCTCCCACCCAGTCACTGTCTCCCACCCAGTCTCTGTCAAGCACCCAGTCACCCTGTCACCCAGTCACTGTCTCCCACCCAGTCTTTGTCACCCACCCAGTCACTGTCTCCCACCCAGTCACTGTCTCCCACCCAGTCACTGTCTCCCACCCAGTTACTGTCTCCCACCCAGTCACCGTCATTCACCCAAGGGGGGAGAGTGATGTGAGGTGCAAGGGGGAGAGTGATGTGAGCTGCAAGGGGGAGAGTGATGTGAGCTGCAAGGGGGAGAGTGATGTGAGCTGCAAGGGGGGAGAGTGATGTGAGCTGCAAGGGGGGGAGAGTGATGTGAGGTGCAAGGGGGGAAAGTGATGTGAGCTGCAAGGGAGGAGAGTGATGTGAGCTACAAGGGAGGAGAGTGATGTGAGCTGCAAGGGGGAGAGGGATGTGAGCTTCAAGGGGGAGAGGGATGTGAGCTGCAAGGGGGAGAGGGATGTGAGCTCCAAGGGGGAGAGGGATGTGAGCTGCAAGGGGGGAGAGGGATGTGAGCTGCAAGGGGGGAGAGGGATGTGAGCTGCAAGGGGGAGAGGGATGTGAGATGCAAGGGGGGAGAGGGATGTGAGCTGCAAGGGGGGAGAGGGATGTGAGCTGCAAGGGGGAAAGGGATGTGAAGTGCAGGGGTGGGTGGGATGTGTGTGGTGTGCAGGGGGGTATTGTGTGTTTGATGTGGAGGGGGGTATTATGTGTGTGGGTGAGGGGGAGAGATGGGGGTATGAGCGATAGATGGGGAGTATCGCAAAGATTGATAGTGTTGGGTTCTGGGGGAGATATGAGGATGATGATGAAGGGTGCTGGGGGAGATATGAGGATGATGATGAGGGGTGCTGGGGGAGATATGATGATGATGATGATGATGATGAGAGGTGCTGGAGGAGAGATGATGATGATGATGATGATGATGATTTTACCCGTGCGGCCCAATTTTTTTTTCCTTGGAGCAGTTCGGCCCTTCGCACTTTACGAGTTGTGCAGGCCTGGTGTAAATAAAGAAGCGATGCTACCATACTGTACTTCCAACACTTTAAATTATGTTTTCGACTTGAGAGTTCTCATTATACAAATAGAAGACATAAAATGTTGGATTTGCCCAGTACAATGTGCATAGAGAAAAAAAGGTTTGGTTGCTCCGTGGTCACAGCATCTTCAACAGCCAACGCATGGATGAAAAAAAACTTTATTGGCAACTAGCAAAGAACATCAGCACGAACCACTCTCAGAGTGGTTCGTGCTGATGTTCTTTGCTAGTTGCCAATAAAGTTTTTTATCATCCATGCGTTGGCTGTTGAAGATGCTGTGACCACGGAGCAACCAAACCTTTTTTTCTCTATGCGACGTCACTTCCGGTTGGAGCACGCCGACACCAGAAACAGCGTGGACACAAGCTGCCAGAGGATCCTACCGGTGCCTAACGGGAATGGCTTTTTGTGAGTACAGACCGGCTGATTACCTCCACGCGGTACACAGGGGACAGGTGAGGCGTCTGGTGATCGGGCCGTGACTTACTTAGGGGCGCCCCTCGGGAGGTGTCCCTCAGTACTTCTATCCGGTATACACCATTGCCCAACACCCTGAGTGAGTACCGGAGGTTTATTATAATATTAGTTATCATTAACACTGGTGTCTGTCTTCAATCAAGTGGAGAAGTTATACTCCGTGCCCAGGTAGTAGCCTCGGTTACCTAGGGACTTACCCTATATTTTATTCAGTACAATGTGCAAGTGACTTGTCCTTCTAAATCTGCTATTCATAAAGTGAAGCTCACAATAAAATAACACCCTTTATGTATGAGTTGTGTACATAGGATAGTTTAGAGGTACAGAAGCATGGATGGGCAAAGGTAATCTACTGGCTATGTTGTAATTATTGCATTTCTATTTTGAAAGAAATTATTTCATTCATTTAAAGCACGTATGCTGCAGAAGCTGTATAAGATTACCTGGTACATAAGAGACAGCAAAAACTTCTCTTCCAAATAGCTTGTGTTTGATTTCTTTGACAAATTGTCCAGTCTCAGAATAAAAGCATTGAATCCGTCCATTTTCTCTGTCGGCCACGCATAACTGGCCCTGCTCAGCTACCATGGTCAGGCTGTGTGGGATACGGAACTGACCTGGTTTAGCTATGCCTGATGAAGATTCTGTAGGCGGAAATGACAATTGCATATATAAAATGTAATCAACCACCACCTTATTTATACTAATTGTATATTAAAGCAGTAATCCCATATATGTTTTTTTGCACAATTTGAACCAGGGTTTTTCTGGAGCTTAACTGTGACATTCCTAGCACCAACAATTCCTGAATATTTACATTTTTAGGTGCTGGTAAAATTCAAGAAAAATCAAAGATGGCTGACGAGATCATCCAATAGGCAGCTGCAATGCCATGTTCTGATAACACCGTGGCTTGCTATTGGCCCATGGGAGTGACTCTTTGATGGTAGCCATAGTTATTTCCTAACAGGGACTAGAAATACAGGCACATAAAAAGGTAAATATCTCAGGAACTGAGGTTCCCAGAAATAAATAGAGTGTGGTACAGGGGAGATTGCTGCTATGTATTAAACTGCACATATATACACATCTGTGCAGTTGCGAAGGCTTAGATAGCTATGGCCAACCTAATATTTCAATCAATTTAGTTATTTTCAGATGCCTATAAACAATAGAAAGGATTGGCTGAAAAACTAATGTAAGATTTACATTTATTATTATTATAGTTTATTTGCAAAGTGCAGATATATTCCACAGTAAAGTGGGGGTACAGTGATATAAATCACAAATAGTATTACATAAAAATAAGGGCAAACATGCACAGATACAGAAGGTAATGAGGACCCTGCTCCTGAGAACTTACACTCTGGAGGGAATAAGGGGCAATGTTAAAGCAAAAGGTAAAGTGGCTGCTCATTGTGGGATAGAGTATGCCTCAGGATGGAGTATTGTCCAGCCACACAGCTGGGACCATTAAGGTTTGGGTGTCTGGATGTTAGCGGAGGGGTTTTTGTCATAACTTAACGAATGTGTGGTGGATACCTATACAAGCTTCAAATTGCAAAGCCACTATAACCAGCCACACACCCAAAAGGTCGAAACAGCTGTCTGTGGGTATGTTTACTGGCTATGGATCTTAACCTAGGCTGTGCTGAAAAGCTGTGTAATGCAGCAAGCATAGGCTTATGTCAAAATGGATTTGAAGCAGAAGGTGGCAGTGTGTGCTCATTTGCATGTCATTTCCCTGAATCCCTTGCTGCAGTGAAATCACTGTATGCTGGGCAATAATGGTGAAAGGCGGGGTTGCAGACCTGTCTAAGACATACAAATGAGCACACAGTAATATTTCCATTTGATAGAGTATATATATATATATATATATATATATATATATATATATATATATATACAGTGTTCGACAAACCTATACATTTGCACGCCCCGGGCGAGTGGATTTAACATCGTGGCGAGCTCCTATTGGCCCAAGCAGCACACGTGTGGTACTAGTATGTTTGTAATGGTGCTCAACAGTGCTGGGACTATGTGAAAGGAGGGGAGTATATTGGGTAATAATTATATTTTGCAATGGTACTGTGCCTTTGGATGGGCAAAGGTACCCTGAAGGTAGGAGTGGGTTGCCAAAGACAGCCCTCTCTTTCCTCATTAGGTAGCCCCAGGTTTAGTACTCACTGAGTCTTCTTTCTTCCCCAGTCTCCCCTCCAAAGCGTGCAGCTGTATTAGAGTGTAGATCCAAAGCCAGGGTGTGCAGCGCACAGCAATAAGGAGGAGCAGGTCTTGCAGAAAAAATAGTCCTTTATTTAATTCATGGTGTGGGACAACAGCAAACCTTCAACGCGTTTCGTTCAAGGAACTTTATCAAGAAGTGCTGGTTAGGTAAAAAACTACAATTTATATAAAGCTGACTGCCTTATTTTCGCGCCAATCGTGACGTCATGGTTTGTATATAAGCCACTCAGAAACGTTATTCTCGCGCATGCGCGCGGCGCCAGCAACTCTATCATACTCTCTATGGTGTTTTGAGTCCTCCGCGCATGCGCGCGGCGCCTGGGTATCAGGGGGTATGCTGATGATGTCTGCCGAGTATTTCAGCTTGTACACGCCCGTGGGGCGGTCCTAAGCGCAATCCACGCCTCAGACTCACCAGAAAGACTCCCCCTCCTTCCATACGTCAACAATCTCAGTGATCTCTAGATGTTATAGACCTCCGCGCATGCGCGCGGCGCCAGGGTGTCAGATGGCCCACTCCTAATGTCCGTCAAGCACTGCCGCAAGTGAATGCAATGCATGTCCCTGACTATAAGAGTGAAGCCTCCCCACTCCAAGTACCGCGCGAGCGATGAGGTACTAAGTTGTCAAATCACATCCCTACTACAATTAGGCTATAAAGGGGCTATAAAAAGCCACTATAAGATAAATAAACGGAATAGATTTGTTATAATGGCAGTAGGCTGTATATATAAAATACCTATAGGCAATATATGTATATAGATAAACAATAACACAAATGCTTATGGTAAACAAATACAATAAAATACACATTTTAAACAGAAAAAACATATATATAAAAAACACAGTTTATTGTTTTAAAATATGCATTTATCAAAAAATGTTTAAATGATAAACACAAAATAATAATAAAAACATTTTATAAAAAAAGCAACAAATATGTCTCGTGCCTTAATTACAGCAAATTGCATATCCCGCTGGATGAGAGTAATAATCATATAAGTATCATGTAAATTGTTAACATCAATCTAATGTGTGGTTACATACACATGTACATTAATTTTTGCTGATTATCTTGACCATGACTTAAAAAACTTCCAATTATCAATATAAGTTATCAAATCAAGATAATCAGTGATGAGTCAAGAGGTGGAAGTCATGCTGATAGTTAAGCTTCTTATTTTAATTGTCTCATAAACATTAAACTTACTATTTTGATTATCACGTAAACATATTCTCAATATATGAAAACCTTTTGGTGTATTTCTATAGGTCGTTCCAAAG
Organism: Ascaphus truei; assembly: GCF_040206685.1. Taxonomy (NCBI): domain Eukaryota; kingdom Metazoa; phylum Chordata; class Amphibia; order Anura; family Ascaphidae; genus Ascaphus; species Ascaphus truei. The sequence continues at coordinate 431,017 of NW_027455750.1, forward strand.
TAAATGATACTCATTTAAGAAAATGGTTAATGTTCCATTCTATATTTATTCCATCGGGGAACCTAGTTCTTAATGTAAATATCCAATAGGATTCTCTGCAATCTAATGTTTTCACAGTGTTACCCCCTCTTTCTTTTCTGATTATTTTCTCGATACCTACAAATGAGAAATTACTGATGCCTCCCTGCCCACATTCTGAAAAATGTTTGGAAACAGGGTGTTCTTTATCATTTTTGCGTATCAACCTGCAATGTTTCTGTGGTGGTACAGAGTAGGACTGACTACTTCAAGGAAGCATTTCGCCAACTTGAGGATGTGTCCTCCTATTCTGTGCTTCCACGGGACCCCACGGATTATTTTCTGAGGGAACTACTTGAGCTTGTAGATCTAGGAACAGCTACACATGTTTTGACCAAAAATGAACCAGACTTCATTATCAATCGACACCCTATCATCCCCATCTATCACCATCTCCCAAAGATCCATAAGACTTTGGTCGATCCTCCTGGTCGGCCAATAGTCTCCAGCATTGGATCTTTGGGAGATGGTCTATCTCAATATGTGAATGCATATCTGCAGCCCTTTGTTAGGAAACTACCCTCCTTTGTTCTGGATTACCTGTGGGTTACTATGGATGTGGTCTCCCTGTATTCGATCATCCAACACGATCTGGGCATGACGGCTGTCCGCCATTTCATAGAATGTCCAGGCAGCTCATTACCTACTACTACTTTTATAATGGAATCAATACATTTTTTACTCACGCACAATTATTTTCTTTTTGATCACAAGTTTTATTTACAACTTCGGGGGACGGCAATGGGGACAAGTTTTGCCCCCTCCTATGCCAACCTTTTCATGGGGTGGTGGGAGAATAAATTTATTTTTGGAAGCACAAATCTTTATAGACACAATATTATTTTTTATAAACGGTTTCTTGATGACCTCATCTTTATTTGGCACGGGAACACGGACACTTTATTAGAATTTATAGAATATTTAAATAAAAACACTTTTGATATCAAACTCACTGTTAATTACCATACTCATCACATCAGCTACCTGGACATTTTATTTTACATTGACATCAATCAAAAAATACAATCGGATATATACAAGAAACCAAATTCCCGTAATTCGTTTCTCAGAGCGGACAGCTGCCACCCCAGGTCGGTGATCAAAGGAATACCCAAAGGCCAGTACCTCAGACTGAGACGGAACTGCTCAACTTTTGAGAGTTTCATTACTCAGTCTGAGGAGCTGACAAATAAATTTATAGAGAGAGGATACGACAGGGAGACCCTCCAGACTACACTACAGGAGGTCAAAGGAATTGAACGAGCTACAGTAATGCCGTCTGTGTCCAGAAAGGGGAGGGGAATTGTATACACTGAAACAAAAAGAGACAGAAAAGAGGACATAACATGTCCACTGTTTACTGTATTTCACAATACAGCAAATCCAGCAGTCAAATAAATAAGATTGTGAATAAGCACTGGGAATTGTTACGGATGGATCCAATCTTAAAGAAATATACAGATAAGGGTCCAAAATTTGTCTACAGACGAGCTAAGACACTAGCTACCTTTTTATCACCAAGTGTAGTATCAACACCAGTAAAGAGATCAGAACATTTTGTGACAAGGGGATCCTTTAGATGTAATCAGTGCAACATGTGTCAATTCATGAAACCAGCTCGACATGTCTTTTCCCACAGTCCACATAAACGCTATACTATACATAATTTCATCAATTGTAACACTACATTTGTAGTGTATTTGATTACATGTGGCTGTGGGAAGAGATATGTCGGTAGGACCACAAGGGCATTAAAAGTAAGGATGCAGGAACATTGCAGGTTGATACGCAAAAATGATAAAGAACACCCTGTTTCCAAACATTTTTCAGAATGTGGGCAGGGAGGCATCAGTAATTTCTCATTTGTAGGTATCGAGAAAATAATCAGAAAAGAAAGAGGGGGTAACACTGTGAAAACATTAGATTGCAGAGAATCCTATTGGATATTTACATTAAGAACTAGGTTCCCCGATGGAATAAATATAGAATGGAACATTAACCATTTTCTTAAATGAGTATCATTTACTTTGGAACGACCTATAGAAATACACCAAAAGGTTTTCATATATTGAGAATATGTTTACGTGATAATCAAAATAGTAAGTTTAATGTTTATGAGACAATTAAAATAAGAAGCTTAATTATCAGCATGACTTCCACCTCTTGACTCATCACTGATTATCTTGATTTGATAACTTATATTGATAATTGGAAGTTTTTTAAGTCATGGTCAAGATAATCAGCAAAAATTAATGTACATGTGTATGTAACCACACATTAGATTGATGTTAACAATTTACATGATACTTATATGATTATTACTCTCATCCAGCGGGATATGCAATTTGCTGTAATTAAGGCACGAGACATATTTGTTGCTTTTTTTATAAAATGTTTTTATTATTATTTTGTGTTTATCATTTAAACATTTTTTGATAAATGCATATTTTAAAACAATAAACTGTGTTTTTTATATATATGTTTTTTCTGTTTAAAATGTGTATTTTATTGTATTTGTTTACCATAAGCATTTGTGTTATTGTTTATCTATATACATATATTGCCTATAGGTATTTTATATATACAGCCTACTGCCATTATAACAAATCTATTCCGTTTATTTATCTTATAGTGGCTTTTTATAGCCCCTTTATAGCCTAATTGTAGTAGGGATGTGATTTGACAACTTAGTACCTCATCGCTCGCGCGGTACTTGGAGTGGGGAGGCTTCACTCTTATAGTCAGGGACATGCATTGCATTCACTTGCGGCAGTGCTTGACGGACATTAGGAGTGGGCCATCTGACACCCTGGTGCCGCGCGCATGCGCGGAGGTCTATAACATCTAGAGATCACTGAGATTGTTGACGTATGGAAGGAGGGGGAGTCTTTCTGGTGAGTCTGAGGCGTGGATTGCGCTTAGGACCGCCCCACGGGCGTGTACAAGCTGAAATACTCGGCAGACATCATCAGCATACCCCCTGATGCCCAGGCGCCGCGCACATGCGCGGAGGACTCAAAACACCATAGAGAGTATGATAGAGTTGCTGGCGCCGCGCGCATGCGCGAGAATAACGATTCTGAGTGGCTTATATACAAACCATGACGTCACGATTGGCGCGAAAATAAGGCAGTCAACTGTATATAAATTGTAGTTTTTTAACTTACCAGCACTTCTTGATAAAGTTCCTTGAACGAAATGCGTTGAAGGTTTGCTGTTGTCCCACACCATGAATTAAATAAAGGACTATTTTTTCTGCAAGACCTGCTCCTCCTTATTGCTGTGCGCTGCACACCCTGGCTTTGGATCTACACGTGTGGTACTAGGTGGTGAGTAGATTATTTTGTTCGGCGAGTAGATTTTTTTTTTTTTTCCCTTCTTAAAATCAGAGTGAAAGTTGTTCCTTTTAAAGTATTTAAGTTTCAACTAATGGGAGCAGGGCACAAGACAATGTACCTTCAAACTCTAAAGACTCAAACTACTAGAGACTTCAAATGTATTCTGATCTTTGCTTGCACCCACATACAATGGGGTAGATGTTGACTACAGTACTGATGAGCCTCATTATCCAAAACCAAAAAAAAAGATTTAATAAATGAACACCATCGAAAATTTCCTCATGCCAATATTATGAGGAAATGTTCTGACCTTGGAGAATTTCCCTAAAGATGACTAGATTCTAACGCATGCATAAACCTTACATAGTACATAGCTGTATGATTTTGGCTTTGTTATTTTCCATTACACAATTGTGACTTACCTTCTCCCCACTGCATGATGAACATCCCATTGGGTGAAAACTGCATGATCCGACTGTTGCAGTAACCATCCGATACAAAGAAGTTACCAGTTATTGGGTCCACTGCAACATCAGTTGGCTGACAGAAATGTTTCTGGTCACTACCTGGTTGAAATGCTTTACCCAGAACTAAGAGTGGAGACTCTTTACCTTGTGGTCCCAGCTTAAATATCTTTGCAGATAAGGAAAGAAAAGTAGGCTTTAAAATTGTATATCTCATGAAAGGAAGCAAAACTAAGAACTTTTAAAAACACTAAAAACCTTGATTGATAACTCCCCACATTGTTGTATTCTAAATTATCACTATATTGTTCTATTTAAGATAAGGCAGTGCTTCTCAAACCTCTCATTGGGCCCGGAGTCCGACCACGTTTCTGAGGCACCCACCCATTCAATTTATGGGCAAACTAAGTGAATTCACTGTGTACAAGTGCGTTGGTTATACCTAAAATCCGGTGAGGCACAAGGTCACCATAGAGACGTTTTAGTACAAAAGAGATAAGGGCATTTGAACAATTACAAGATGGCTGCTGCACAGCTACAGTACCTGTACGTAAGAAAATCAGCAGCTGTGATCTTATAGGTAACAACTATTACTTGGACACAGGTATCTCGCTGTCTACAGCCATTTTAAACTCATGAAAAATGCAGGTTCATTACAGACGAGTAATGTAAATTGAATTAAAGTGATTTGAAAGAACTTAGATATGGATTTCAAAACTAAAGCTGTCTCGCATTTTAATCTGGTCTGTAACTGTTACATACACCTATAACACACACACACACACACACACATAGATATATATATATATATATATATATATATATATATATATATATATATATATAAATAAAAATATATCCTATAACATATAATAATAATACCCTAATCATAATATCCTAACTGTGCATGCAATGTCTTGTATATAATGCATAACCCTGCTCACTTCATGTAACTATGTATTTGTTACCCAGTTAGGTCCGGAAATAATTGGACACTGATTCAAGTTTAGTTATTTTGGCTGTGTAACAAAATAAATTCAAGATACAGTTAAATAATGAATATGGGCTTAAAGTGCAGTCTATCAGCTTTAATTTGAGGGTATTCACATCCAAATTGGAGAAAGGGTTTAGGAATTACATCGCATTAATATGTAGCCCCATCTTTTCCAAGGGACCAAAAGTAATTGGACAATTGACTCAAAAGCGGTTTCATGGACAGGTGTGGGCTATTTCTTCCTTATTTCATCATCAATTAAGCAGGTAAAAGGTCTGGAGTTGATTCCAGGTGTGGCATTCACATTTGGAAGCTGCTGCTGTGAACCCACAACATGCGGTCAAAGGAGCTCTCAATGCAAGTGAAACTCGGCATCCTTAGGCTGCAAAAAAAGAAAATCCATCAGAGAGATAGCAGGAACATTAGGAGTGGCCAAATCAACAGTTTGGTACATTCTGAGAAAAAAAGAACGCACTGGTGAGTTCTGCAACACAAAAAGGCCTGGACGTCCACGGAAAACAACAGTGTTGGATGATCGTAGGATCCTTTCCATGGTAAAGAAAAACCCCTTCACAACATCCAGCCAACTGAAGGACACTCTCCAGGAGGTAGGCATATCATTATCCAAGTCTACCATAAAGAGAAGACTTCACGAGAGCAAATACAGAGGGTTCACCACAAGGTGCAAACCATTCATAAGCCTCAAGAATAGAAAGGCCAGATTAAAATTTGCCAAACAATATCTAAAAAAGCCAGCTCAGTTCTGGAACAGCATTCTTTGGACAGATGAAACAAAGATCAACCTGTACCAGAATGATGGGAAGAAAAAAGTATGGAGAAGGCTTGGAACGGCTCATGATCCGAAGCATACCACATCATCTGTAAAACACGGTGGAGGCAGTGTGATGGCATGGGCATGCATGGCTTACAATGGCACTGGGCCACAAGTGCTTATTGATGATGTGACAGAAGACAGAAGCAGCCAGATGAATTCTGAAATGTATAGGGATATATTGTCTGCTCAGATTCAGCCAAATTCAGCGAAATTGATTGGACGGCGCTTCACTTTACAGATGGACAATGGCCCAAAACATACTGCGAAAGCAACCCAGGAGTTTTTTAAGGCAAAGAAGTGGAATATTCTGCAATGGCCGAGTCAATCACCTGATCTCAACCCGATCAAGCATGCATTTCACTTGCTGAAGACAAAACTTAAGGCAGAAAGACCCACGAACAAACAACAACTGAAGACAGCTGCAGTAAAGGCCTGGCAAAGCATCACAAAGGAGGAAACCCAGCGTTTGGTGATGTCCATGCGTTCCAGACTTCAAGCAGTCATTGCCTGCAAAGGATTCTTGACAAAGTATTAAAAATGAACATTTTATTTATGATTGTGTTAATTTGTCCAATTACATTTGAGCCCCTGAAATAAGGGGACTGTGTATGAAAATGGTTGACATTCCTAAACGTTTCATACGATATTTTTGTTCAACCCCTTGAATTAAAGCTGAAAGTCTACACTTCTATTGCATCTCGGTTGTTTCATTTCAAATCCATTGTGGTTGCGTACAGAGTCAAAATTATGAAAATTGTGTTAGTGTCCAATTATTTCCGGACCTAACTGTATTTGCCATCATAACTCTGTGCCCAGGACATACTTGAAAACGAGATGTAACTCTCAATGTATTACTTCCTGGTAAAACATTTTGTAAATAAATAAATGTTGTCTGTTTGTATCAATTTTGTAATCCAGACTATTCTGCAGTGTTAGTTTGTAAAAACTGATTGAGGATGTTAGAAAGAAGAACACATTTAAGGGAAACTTATTTCATAGAAAAGTTAGACCAAGTGAATTGTTAATAGTACATTTTGAGTACACAACATCTCACGTATCCAAGGTTTAGATAAGAACACTGGCGGTACGCCCAGGCTTTTGGTTTGTTTTTGTTCTTTCTGTTATTATACAAGGCTCGTCTTCCTAATCTTATTACTGCTTAATAGTAATAGGTTCATTTAGTGGCTACAAATTACTATATGAATCATGCTTGTTAGTAGATGCATCAGAACAGAACAGAAAATATATAGCCCAAGTCTGTTCACCATTGTTAACCTGTCCTTGCCCATACAAACTGAAGCTTGGTATTGTAAACTGCTACAAGAATAAATTATATATAAAACTGCAAAGAAATCTGTGTTGGGATCTGTATTTTCATACACTGAATAAACATTTATTTTCAAGTATCTTCTAAACCAGAGAAAAAAGGTGAAACCTATTAGTGGATTATTGCTTTAACTTATGACATGTCACATGTTGGTCTAGCAATGACTTATTGAAAAATATGAAACAATTACATTCACTTTCCCATCTTACTGTATTACATTTAATTGAAAACCCTACTTGATGCAAAGCAACATCAGTGACCCAATAGTTCCCGTCTTTATCGACACTTAAACCATGTGGCAAATAAAAACTGCAAATACACATGAAAAATAAAAATGTTAGTCATAAGAATGACAAATGGCAAATAAGCATTACTATATTTTCCGTTTTGCTCCATTTGTTTATTTTTTGACAATCATAAATTATTTACCTCGTAATATGAGAGTTTATACCCAAATTGCCAAGATTCCTTGTGTCAGCTACACGTGTGTGAAACCAGTCCTTTTTATGTGGTCGTAATTAATCAGAAGAGTACCCCAAACTTTGAACCCTATAAACCTCTGGTTACAGGACATGACCCACAACTCTTGTGAAGTGGAAGTTGCAGAACATTCCCATGGCTCATTCATAAATATTATGGCTATGTAAATAACATAATTTAATAGTCAAATGGGTCTTTTGCATTCCTTGAAAAGATTTCCTGGAACAAACTATGCATATTTTTTTATTCCTAAAGAGTTATCAACCCCTCTTTCTTTAACACTGTTCCTGTTTGCACCTGCCCTTCTGAGAATTAGCATTATTTTTAATCAGAGCAGTAACCTTAAACGTCACAATTACCGACTGTCTCTCTGCCAGTTCCTCATCTGTTGCTAGTCTCTGCTCCTGGAATGTTGGACACAAATAACTCCTTAGCAAGGGGAAGCAAAGTAGTAGAGGTCCTGACCTCTGGTTCAAGCAATTTTGAAAACAAAAAGTTGAACGAGCAGAGCTTTTTAAAGACTATATAACTATAAACAAAAAGTGGAATGACCTGCTCAACTGAGAGTATGTTTCAAAGGGGGGTGCTAGGAATTTAAATTCTTAACCAGAAAATAAAAGTAGACGAACATGCAGGGTTGACTAGGTCTATTGGTTGGACCTTATAATTTGAACAAATTGTGTGATATTATGTGCGCAATATAAGATTGGAGGACCTAAGAGAAACTTTCCACTTGAAAACTATTAAGGGAATCATAACTTTACAGGATAACTATCCAACCATTTGAACCTTTTAATATTCTTTGTTTTACAAATCAGAAATTGAAAATGCATTATTGGATCCCTCCAACAATAAAAACTATTGACACTTACTAATGCTCGCCAGCCTCCCCCAGTGAGCAAAAAGTATAAAACACTACTGTGCATACAGTTTCTCTATCTGCTTACAACTATGGGTTGAAGGCAAGAGCAAGGGGAGGTGTAAAATAGAAAGCATTGTAGGCAGGTGATGCTCTGCAAATATGTTCTACTTTATTATCACATACTACACTGCCATGGGGGTCTGAAATACATCGTAGAAACACCATTATGACTAGCAAAGGGGTTAAAGTGATATTTCTATTTCTCAGTATTATCACTCCATGCTGCTTGTTTATTTTTTGAAGTTGGGTTAAAAATAATGCTGAAAACTGCCACTTTAAAGTAAAATGCCACGCTGCTGGCAATTCCTTTGGGCAAGTATACTTGTATAGTATACTTGCCCAAAGGACTCAACGCTGCGGTGGAGTCAGACTTGCCTCCAGCGACCAACAAAAAGCCACATCATCATCGGGAGATGACATTGTGCTGAGCCACTGATTGAGCCACCTGTCCGGAAGTAGATATATCCTGACATGTTGGTGGCTCTTGAGGACTGGTGTGGCCCACCCTTGATTTAGGGGCACAATTTACCAATGTGCACAATTACCGCAGGAACTGCAATGTATACTCATGCAAGTTATGGTGAACATTAAGAGGTGAAAATAAAACAACCTGACTAATCACTTACAGATTCTTGCCTGTTGACTTGAGCACTGTAGAGCTGTTTTGGCTGACAACAAGTATAGTGCTTTCCTCAATTGGTCCGATTCCTCTTTGTTGATAAACAAAGTTTTTATCAAATGAGCTGTAGACAGAGATGTGTTTAGTAATATGCTACACATTAGAAATGTTAATGTCATTTACACAGTAAGTATTGGTTAAAGATGCAGCACAGTCGCAGCTGGGGCAAAAAAAATCTTCTGTGCTGCTATATTGAAATTACTTAACTGTTTTAAATAACTTATTTTCAACCACTTTTCTTGAGTTTCAAAAAGCACGGCAGTCGCTCTATTTCTAAACACAAGAGGGAGCACAAGGCAAACCTACAACACAGATCCAGATCCAGACAGCTCCTAAAGAAGGAACAGACGTTACTACAACCTCCAAACTACATCTCATTAGCATAGGTTTAAAGGAACGTTATTGTAGTATAACGTTCAGATAACTTCCAATAACGAGATGCTATGCCAGCGTTGGCATTAATCCTATCCAGACCCAGGAACAAAGGATAGTGAAATAATGCCAAAAATACACTGTCATTTAATTCACGTCAAAGAAAGAAGCTGCAAAGAAGATCACCTCCCTATCGGAGCCTACAGATGACAGGAGCAGGTAAATGGGTAATACACACACATATATACATACATACAGTATGTATATATACATATATATATATACACACAGTATGTATATATATATACTAGCTGAGAGACCCGGCGTTGCCCGGGATGTAAATGCGTAATAGGTAGTATTATTTATAAATCGTGGAACAATAGGTGACTGTTTGTTGTAAAGGTTGGATAATAATATTGAAAAGAAAGATGGAAGAAAATGTAATACGATGTTGTATAAAAATGGTTTATTGTAACCACACCACAGTACAATGTATATTTTGGTGCTATAAGTGATGTAAAAATGTGAGGCGTGTGTCCTGCTAGGGTGTGAGGCGGCGGGTGGCGCGTGGTTTGTGAGTGCTGTCTGTGAGTGTGGGTCCTGCTAGGGTGTGAGGCGGCGGGTGGCGCGTGGGTTGTGAGTGCTGTCTGTGAGTGGGGGTCGTGCTAGGGTGTGAGGCGGCGGGTGGCGCGTGGGTTGTGAGTGCTGTCTGTGAGTGGGGGTCCTGCTAGGGTGTGAGGCGGCGGGTGGCGCGTGGGTTGTGAGTGCTGTCTGTGAGTGGGGGTCCTGCTAGGGTGTGAGGCGGTGGGTCAGTGATGTCGGTGCGTAGGGGCGGGAGGCAGCAGGTGTGTGTGGCGGCAGGTATGTGTCGAGTGTGGCGGGTGTCTGTTGAGTGCGTGCAGCGGCTGTGAGGCGGTGGGTGAAAGGCAGAGGCGGCCGGAGTAAGGGCGGGTGAAAGGCAGAGGCGGGGGTGGGGAGGCGGTAAGGCGGGCAGGAAGGCGAAGGGCGGCGGGAAGGGGAGGAGGGGGTGGTGGAGGGGGGCAAGGGGTGGAGGAGGGGGGAAGGGTTAGAGGGGGGTGAAGGGTTAGAGGAGGGGGGGGAAGGGTTAGAGGAGGGGGGGAAGGGTTAGAGGAGGGGGAGTAAGGGTGGAAGTGTGGGAGGGGAAAGGGGTGGAGGGGAAAAAGGGGTGGAGGGGAGGGGAGCAGAGGGGGGGGAGGGGGGGAGGAAAGGGGAGCGGAGGTGGGGGTGGAAAGGGGAGCGGAAAGGGGAGCGGAGGGGGGAAGGGGAGCGGGGGGAAGGGGAGCGGAGGGGGGGGGAAGGGGAGCGGAGGGGGGGGTAGGAAAGGGGGAGGGGGGGGGATCAGGGGCGTGGGGAAGGGGAGGGGAAGGGGACTGGGGGGAAGTGGGGAGGTGGGGCTAGGGGGGGGGGGGGGGAAGGGGTGTGGGGGTGGGAAGGGGTGCGAGCGTGGGGTGGGGGGGGGTCAAGGGGGAAGGCGTGGATGGGAGGAGGGGGAGGGGGTGGGGGGGAAGAAAGGAGGGGGGGAAGGGTCGGGAGGGGGAGTGGGGGGGGGGGGAGGGGGAGGAGGGGGGGAAAAGGAGGGGGGGGAGGTGGGAAGGAGGGGGGAGGCGGTGGTAAGGAGGGGGGAGGCTGTGGGAAGGAGAGGGGGGAGGCGGTGGGAAGGAGGGGGGGAGGCGGTGGGAAGGAGGGGGGGGGAGGCGGTGGGAAGGAGGGGGGGGGGAGGCGGTGGGAAGGAGGGGGGGGGGAGGCGGTGGGAAGGAGGGGGGAGGCGGTGGGAAGGAGGGGGGGGAGGCGGTGGGAAGGGGGGGGAGGCGGTGGGAAGGGGGGGGGAGGCGGTGGGAAGGGGAGGCAGTGGGAAGGGGTGGGGGAGGCGAAGGGGGGGTGTGGAGGGGAGGCGAAGGGGGGGGGTGGAGGGGAGGTGAAGGGGGGGGTGGAAGGGAGGTGAATGGGGGGGTGGAAGGGACGTGAAGGGGGGGTGGAAGGGAGGTGAAGGGGGGGTGGAAGGGAGGTGAAGGGGGGGTGGAAGGGAGGTGAAGGGGGGGTGGAGGGGAGGTGAAGGGGGGGTGGAGGGGAGGTAAATGGGGGGTGGAAGGGAGGAGAAGTGGAGTGAGGGGAGGTGAAAGGGGGTGAGGGGAGGTGAAAGGGGTGAGGGGAGGTGAAGGGGGGGTGGAGGGGAGGTGAAGGGGGGGGGGTGGAGGGGAGGTGAAGGGGGGGGGTGGAAGGGAGGGGTGGAAGGGAGGTGAAGGGGGGGGTGGAAGGGAGGTGAAGAGGGGGGGGTGGAAGGGAGGTGAAGAGGGGGGGGTGGAAGGGAGGTGAAGAGGGGGGGGGTGGAGGGGAAGTGAAGAGGGGGGAAGGAGGGGAGGTGAAGGGGGGAGTGGAGGGGAGGTGAAGGGGGGAGTGGAGGGGAGGTGAAGGGGGAGTGGAGGGGAGGTGAAGGGGGGGAGGTAAATGGGAGAAGTGGAGTGAGGGGAGGTGAAAGGGGGTGAGGGGGAGGTGAGGGGTGGGTGAACGGGGGTGAGGGGTGGGTGAACGGGGGTGAGGGGTGGGTGAACGGGGGTGAGGGGAGGTGAAGGCCGCTCACTCACCCGTCCGGCAGGTTCCACGTGGATCTGAGGCGGGAGGCAGCGTGTTGTGGCCGCTCCCCCGCTGTGTCCCGGGCGCTCGCTCCCCCGCTGACTGTAGCGGCGCCGGAGGGGGGGGGGTATCGGGGAGACACTGACACTGGAGGGGAGGGGGGTGGAGGGGAGGTGAAGGGGGGTGGAGGGGAGGTGAAGGCCGCTCACTCACCCATCCGGCAGGTCCCACGTGGATCTGAGGCGGGAGGCAGCGTGTTGTGGCCGCTCCCCCGCTGTGTCCCGGGCGCCGCCATCTTGGGTACTCGGCGCCGCGAGAGCAGCCTCACCGGGTGAGAGAGCGGCATGTGTGAGGGGAGAGCCGCGTGCTCTCTGTGTGTGTGTGGGGGGGGGGGGGTGAGCGCCGGGTGAGAGTTGGGGGGGTGAGCGCCGGGTGAGAGTGGGGGGGAGGGGGGGAGCGCCGGGTGAGAGTGGGGGGAGGGGGGGTGAGCGCCGGGTGAGAGAGCGGCCTCGCCGGGTGAGAGCGGCCTGTGCGAGGGGAGTGCCGCGTGCTCTCTGTGTGTGGGGGGGGGGGGGGTGAGCGCCGGGTATGAGAGCGGCCTCGCCGGGTGAGAGAGCGGCCTCGCCGGGTGAGAGAGCCGCCTGTGTGAGGGGAGAGCCGCGTGCTCTCTGTGTGTGTCTCTGTGTGTGTTTTTTTGGGGGGGGAGGGGGGGGAAGGAGAGCGCCGGGTGAGGGAGAGCCAGAGCCGCGTGCTGTGTGTGTGTGTCCCGGGCGCTCGCTCCGCTCCCCCGCTGACTGTAGCGGCGATGGGGGGGGGGGGAGGAAAAAGTGTGTGTGTGTGTGTGTGGTGTGTGTGTGTGTGTGTGGTGTGTGTGTGTGTGTGTGGTGTGTGTGGTGTGTGTGTGGTGTGTGTGGTGTGTGTGTGGTGTGTGTGTGGTGTGTGTGTGGTGTGTGTGTGGTGTGTGTGGTGTGTGTGTGGTGTGTGTGTGGTGTGTGTGTGGTGTGTGTGTGGTGTGTGTGTGGTGTGTGTGTGTGGTGTGTCCCCTTCACTCCGCCTCAGGCCAATGAGAGGGGGGCGGGCGGGCGGACCAAGGGAGCAATCTCATTGGCCTGGCCCAAGGCCCAAGGTCCAATGAGATTGCCGCTAGGGACACAGGGAGGGACACAGGGAGACACATACAGACCCGGACACATAGGACACTTTCAGAAATATATAGTAGATATATATATATATATATATATATATATATATATATATATATGTTTTAGCCATAGATTCCTTTGTATATCAGTATTGCTGACCTGAAGAAGAGAGGATAACTCTCGAAAGCTTGTCCTATGACATAAATTGTTAGTAAATAAAAAAGGTATCACCGAATACTGAAGAACTAATTTATTCTGCACTATCTCAACTGGACTAACACGTCTATTTTCTGATATAGTCCGTGTTAGTCCGTGTTAGTCCAGTTGCGATAGTGCGGAATAAATGAGTACAATGTCTGTGTATGTGTGTATATATATATATATATATATATATTTATATATATATATATATATATATATATATATATATATATATATATATATAACGGTGGAGGTTTTCTGTCGCATATATATATATATATATATATATATATATATATATATATATATATATATATATATATATATATATATATATATATATATGTATATATATATATATATATATATATATATATATATATATATATACATATATATATATATATGTATATATATATATATATATATATATATATATATATATATATATATATATATATATACATTTCAAGTTATGGTGGGTGAAAAAGGCGACAGAAAACCTCCACCGTTATCATATAGCCAATAAAGAATATCACTTGTGAGCACATTCATGTCTTAGACAGGTCTGCAACCCTGCCTTTCAACCATTATCACCTCGCATACAGTGCTCCCACTGCAGCAAGGGATTCTGGGAGATGACATGCACATGAGCACACAATGTGTCACCTTTTGCCTGGAATATCCATTCACATGGGCTCCATGTATATATATATATATATATATATATATATATATATATATATATATATATATAGAGAAGAAATGACCTAGGCGCAAATAAGCCAGGAAAGAGACAAAGAGAAAAAGAGAAAAATATCATAGGGCAGTATGTCTGTTACTTTCAGAGTTAAGGTGGTAAGGTATACACTTACACTTAATCAGCCAAATAAAAGCCTTTAATCCACCACTGGGATTCAGGAACACTGCTGCTGGGATTTCTTTGCTGTTTGCATGGATCTCAGACTCTCCACGACTGCTGCTTGCTTCAGGGGTCACCTTTTCATCTGCAGCTGCGTGTCTCCTTAACATGGGATATAGCTCACCAGGGAGGGGGGGGGGGGGAGGGGGAAGAGGGACAATGGAACAAAAATAGTATAAAACCTTTTATTGTAAAAACTATCTAAAAAATAACAAACAGTATCTCACTCACATGGTGTGAAATAATTTCAAGCAGTTGAGAGTTTGAATTGAGTCTCTCACACTCGTAGAGTAAGCTGTCCGGTCCACTGCACTGCTGCTAGCTTGGTTTACTTCCGCGTCACGTGCTCCGGCTCCAATTCTCGCGAGACTTCGACCTCCAATGACGTCACAGCGCTATCTCCACTCCGTTCTGCAGCGCGTCTCACTCTGCTCGGTTTGCAATGCCTGCAATGACTGCAGGGTCTGCCCTACGCGTTTCTCCTCTAGGGCTTCCTCAGGGGCATAATACCATTGTATCTCCCCACCCCTGGTATATATACCCACCTCCTGTGACTGATTGGATGCTTGCAAACAATTATATTAGACACATTACCTCCGTGACGGGTACTAATTAAAAACGAATGGTGAACACAAGATGAACCAAATGTTCCTATTACCCAGACTGGCGATACCTATATGTACTTTAAGAAGAGATAATTACATAATGTATACATTTGACAATACTGGTTTATGCCTTAGCCTATAGAGTCAATTGGCTGTAATGCCATAATCTCTTGTTTCCCTAATCTAATCAGGGATCATATTGAGTACATAAACTAATCAGGGATCTTTCTTATTGAGGAACATAAGCTAACCTCATATATCTAATTGTGCCAATTGGTATTAGAATAGAAATTTAGACACTATATATGTTGTATGACAACTAGGATCGCTGGGTTGGGTAACAGAAAACACAACAAAATTTCATACACACACAAGAACAGTTAGAAGGTGAATTAAATGGAGCTTAATGCCCCTACCATTAAGACAAGTTGTATACATTGTTAAGGCTAGAATATGCATATATACAATTTTTAAATACTGCCAGAGCTCACTAAATTGGCATAAGTTCTTTTTAACAAATAATTTAGAGCCAACTCTTTAAGTGCCAGCAATAGAGAGATTTGTACTTAGGACTGGAAGTCAATAATATGTTATATTTGGATAGTGTATTGGCAAATCATCATAATGACACATCAAGCTTATTGATAATGAAGGGACCAGAAAATTTAGTCAGATCTGACAACAAGAGTATTACTAAATATTGGATCTAGACTATATATACAGATGAGAGACATTGAGTCAGGAGTTAATAGATTACGATATACACAAATCTATATATAGCTAAGTGAAACAGAGACTTAAATACAGATGAATAATTTGGTAGCTGGTATCTTTGATAAACAACAAACCCAAATTAAACACTATAAGTGGACATACCACATATCATATTTCCGATACAACATATTAAAATTACCTGTGGCTTAGGTAGAACATATTCAGATCATGAAAAAACTTATTTACTTCGGTATTAAACATTGCGAACATAGTAAAGATTATTTCTATGATTGACATAGTAATCGTTACTTGGTAAACCCTTATAGATCTATACTGTTGGTGTTCCTGATTGTTATCTGTGACACAGTATTTACACTATATAATCCACTATATCATGTGGAGCATTATATTAGTACTAATGGCATGAGTTAGATGGTATCAAGAGTGATACAACCCACAGTCATATTGGGGTAAGAGATAGCTACACACTAATAATAAACATAATAAACATAAATGCTTCCAGGGGGGACAGGATGGATAAGCACCTATTTAATGATCTTCCCATAAGCTTAGTGAATTGAAGTCAAGAAAGAAGAGCAGTACTTTCAGTAATCAAGAACACCAAAGGCCATTGAACAGTAATTACATTCTTCCTACTTTATAACACTCAGACTAAACAGATAATTTGGCTTATCTTACTTCTCTTAAGCAGGGGTTGACAGTCTAAGATTTGTACAACAGTTCAAAGGATTTTTGGGAGGCATCTTACAGGCCTACATAGGGGAAGATGGAATATGGACAAGAACACTTAATTGAATACAGTACCGAAAATATAGAGGTATGTCGAGTAGGATATTAATATTACTCTCTCAGGAAGGACCCCAGGTCAATATCAATATTCATACCCAAAGGTGTTAACGTTTTTAGGGTATAAATCCAGAAAGTTTCCTGTCTGGATATTTTTATGACCTGGTTTCCACCCCTCCAATTGGGATGAATTTTGTCTATTCCAACAAATTGTAGACCATTTGGGTTTTGGCCGTGGTATTCCTTAAAGTGTTTTGATACACTGTGTTGGACAAAACCTCTTTCTATATTTTTCACGTGTTCAGCAATTCTTAGTTTCAATTTACGTGTTGTCCTCCCTATGTATTGTTTATTACATGGGCACTGTAGCATGTATATTACATGACTTGAGTTGCAGTCAATAAAATCCTTTATTTCAAACTCTTCATTTGTTGTTGCAGATGTTATTTGTTTATAAGACTTTGATGTATTTTGGCATAATTTACAGCCTCTGCATGTCAGACACTTATAGAAGCCATTTGTTATACTTACAGGTTTGATGCATTCTTTTTTCAAACAGCTGGGAGCTAATCTCTGTTTGAGGTTAGGGGCCTTGGTGAAAATAATTTCGGGTTTAGTTGGTAAAATCCCTTGTAAAATAGGGTCTTTTTGGAGAATATTCCAATGCTTTTGGAATATCTTCCTAATATGTTTGGAGGAGCTCGTAAATTGTGTAACGAATGGCACAGATATTTTGCCTTCCTCACCTCTATTTTCCTTGATTTCTTTTGATTTGTAAGTTAACAAGTCTTTACGCTCCATCTGTTTGACTCTGCTAAAGGCCTCATCTACAACTTCTTTCTTGTATTTTCTATCAATAAACTTTTCCATTAGATCATTTGCTTGTTCCTGGAAAACGTTATCCTGAGTACAGTTTCGTTTTACTCTTTGTAGTTGGCCCAGGGGGATGTTGTTTATCCACCTATCTAGATGACCACTATCCCCCATCAAGAAATTATGGCAGTCCACCTCTTTTACAAACGTTTTGGTTTCTAAAATCCCATTCAACACATATAACTGTAAATCTAAAAAGTCGATGGTCGTTTGACTATATTTATATGTGAACTTCAGGTTGTAGGGATTGTTGTTAAGTGTGGTTAGAAATAGCTGTAGTCTCTCCAGGCTCCCGTCCCATACAAACAGAATATCGTCAATGTATCTCTGCCAGGACACCAGACTTGCCCCAAACTCATGGTTGGACCAGATGTATTCGTCTTCCCACATGCCCATAAAAATGTTGGCATAGTTTGGGGCAAATCTGGTGCCCATAGCAGTGCCCCTGATTTGCAAATAGTACTTGTCGTCATACCAAAAGTAATTATGGCTAAGTATATGGACAGCTGAGAGCACTCGCGTGGACTTGTATAAAGGTGTATTTATTATTAAATATGGTCAATGTTTCAGTCCCAACCTGGACCTTTCTGTGAGAAAGGTCCATGTCGGGACTGAAACGTCAACCATTTTTAATAATAAATACACCTTTATACAAGTCCACCCGAGTGCTCTCAGCTGTCCTTATTGATGCTTAAAAAGGGAACTGTATTGGATGTTTTATTTTCCTAAAGCAAACAAAATGACAGGATATATGGCGTGATATATGGCCCATTCAGACACTTTCCATAATGATATCCAGACTTTTTAATAACGAGAATCTAAGAAGTATTTGTTAAATCAGGAAAAATTAAAGCAAAAGACAAATCAAGGTCACTGTAAAAACACCCTGTGAAGCATCAGCAATTTAAAAAAAAGAAGCTACTGTAAAATAAAGCTGCCCGGCTAATTTTTTCTTGCTTTTAGTTTATTCACACAATAAGCAGGAATGCAACTGGCAAACTGAAATGTCATAGCCCCATCACAACCATTTCAATGGGTCTTCAATGGATAGAAGCCCACAAAACCTCTGCAGTAATTCCCAGTTACCAGTTGGTGGCACTAATAATAAACCTTACAAGTGGTATCTGAGTTTGTACAAAACAGTGATTCAGTTGCATTTGTTAGAAAATTGCTTTTTTTAATCTGAATGAAATAAGGAAGGTTTAATTAAGTTAAAACAGGAAACAGGCAATCCTGTACTGAGCCAGTGGTGCTCAACTCCAGTCCTCAAGACTCTCTCCCCCCCCAACATACAGGTTATAAGGATATCCCAGCCTTCACACAGGTGGCTCAATCTTCGACTGCACCACTGGAAGCATGAATCTGAAGAATGGATATCCTTAAAATCTGACCTGTTGGGGAGTCTTGAGGACTGGAGTTGAGCACCACTGTATTGAGCCTCTGATTTTAAGCAGTACTTAGGAAATCGCTGTGAAACTAGAAAAGGTGTAATAATAGTGATGCGGGCATTGATGAAGCACTGAGGATATACACAGGCTTTTGTTGCATTCACATAAAAGGTCACACTAGAACACTCTTGTCAGTTGTTACATCTAAAAAAACTATTACATTCTGGGTGAGCTTGCAGACAAATTATACGTTAATGCAAAGTACAGTAAAAGGTTAGGCAAGACTTTATATGGTGGAGTGAAGTTGGGGTGTGTGAGAGATGTGTGCAGAGGTATGCAATGGAGACCATTTTTAAGGTGAAGTTAAAATGAGGCTTTATTGCCTGTTCCTTTAAACCATACAGCAACAAAAATATACATAAAACAATAAACACCTATCCCTGTGTAAGGGCTAACTTACTTCCCCAGTCCCTCTCTGCAAGGCTGGGGGGAAAAGCCACTTATCACCCCAAAGTCTCAGCGGTGCCTTAACACAGGTGGCCCTTCAGGTCAGTGGTGTCCGGGTAGGGGTCTGCTTGAGGGTCCAGGCAGAGGTCTGGTCCCTTGCGTCTTTCTCTAAGGACACAGCCCTCCTTTTCCTTCTGTCAGTTCCCTTGTGAGCTAAGGCAGGGGGGCGCAAACTTTTTTTCCTGTGCCCCCCTGCCGGCGGTCATCTCACCCCCGCGCCCCCCCTCATCCAGGCTCTGGTGTCACGTTGCCATGGCGACGCGTGTGGAGCCAAAGTAAGTAAAGGGTTTACAGAGGCCCTGCAGCGCCCACGGCACTTAATTTAAGTGCCTTCGGGAAGCACGCCGGCCTCTGTAAATTGCGCACCCCCCCGCAGGCAGTCTTGCGTCCCCCCTGGAAGTCGTGCCCCCCAGTTTGCACACCGCTGAGCTAAGGAATCTCCTTCTTGTTACTCAAACCAGGCTTTTTTCGAACAGTGATAATCAGCCAGGTGGAGACTGGTTGATTGTCTGTGTGCAATTAACCAGCACACTGCTGGATTTAGAGGCAGTTTCTCTCCAACAGTGATAAGTCCCTGTTACAGGGTGTGATACATCTGTGAGCTTGTTGGAAGTTGGGGAGAGCAAATATTTGTGTGGATAAGTGGATTGCATAGTTAAATAATTATAGTAGATAAAGATGAAAAAATACATATGTCCATCAAGTTCAACCTATGCTAAATTTAGACTTCAAACACTTAATCTATATTTGTATTTACAGTTTATTGATTCAGAGGAAGGCAACCAAAAAAACCCCAGTGAAACATCATGCAATGATCTCTCATAAGGCGAAACATAAATTCCTTCTTGACTCCAAATATTGGCAATCAGATATCTCCCTGGATCAACATCCTTCCAAAGTTTACATATTTGGTATATTCCTGTACACCTTTCCTTTCTAAAAAGATGTCCAACCTTTTTTGAATATATCTATTGTATCTGCCATCACAATATCCATGGGTAATGAATTTCACATTTTAACTGCCCCTACAGTTAAGAACCCTTTCCTTTGTTGCTGGTGAAATCCCCTTTCCTCAAACCTTAAAGGATGACCCCGAGTCCTTTGTACTGCCCTTGGGATGGATAGTTCTTTTGAAAACTCAGTGTACTGACCCTGAACATAATTTGTATATAGTTATCATATTCCCACTTAGACACCTCTTTTGTAATGTAAACAAATGTAATTTAGCTAACCTTTCCTCATAATCAGATTTTCAATCCCCTTTATTCATTTGGTGGCCCTTCTCTGCACCTTTTCTATTTCCTAATGGTGGTTTTTTATGGAGTGGTGCCCAAAACTGTACTGCATATCCAAGGTGTGTACTAATGCTTTATACAGCGGCATAATTATGTTTCCATCCATACTCGTTTAAGACCAGATCGTATTTCGCTTTGCAGCAACTGTATGATATTGGGTACTATTGCTTAACTACTTACAGCCAGAGTGTTATAGCCAGAGTGTTATAGCCAGAGTGTTATATAGCTCAGTAAAAAGCCGTTTTAGTGCAATATTGCCCTGCTATCGAAGCTTTGTGAATAGCTACATATGCAATATCGTTCTAAAAGGGCACTTATAGTACATTAATGCACTTATCAAAGTTTAGTGAATAAGCCCCAAAGAATCTAAATGCCTGCCTCTTCCTTTCCATTTCCTCCCCTACCTGTTTATTTAGCCACATTGGTTTACTCTTCAGCACACACTGATTGATAGGGAAAACGAAAAGAGTCTCGGAATAAGCCAAAATGTAATAGCAATAATAATAGAACAATAGGTATCACAAATGGGAATGCTTAACGACTGTAAATGCAGAATATATGGTTCTTAAAAAGCACAAGAGTAGGGGGGAAAAACACAGGGAAGGGGAGTGGGGGAAAAAAGGGGAAACTGCTAACAAATAAATATATAAAGACAATGGGGGAGGGTAAGAGGGGCAACGTTTCAGGGTAACGACCCTTTCCTCAGGCACGTTCCCTTGGGTCCAACGGAACCACAAGGTACTTCCCTTAACCCTTAATTCCCCTACAAGACACAAAATAGCCAATTCAGATTAAGCTTAGAATCAAGTCCTGATCAATCATCTGCAGAATATGCAAGAGTATATGTCAAACTCAAACCGTCCATTTTCTATGTGATTATCAGGCTGCTGTCCTCTCTTCCTCTCTTCCAATGCAAAAGTGGCAGCCACTTTTGCATTGGAAGAGAGGAAGAGAGTGTCCTCTCTGATAATCACATAGCAGCCTGAACCATCCCCCGCCCGCAGGACATAGAGGTAAGGGGAACCCAAAGGGGGACCTGGCTACATCCTCCCCCTGGTGAAGAAACCAATATCCCGCTTGGGAACAGCATAACAAAACACACACAGAATTATATAATGGAAAATGCATACAGAGATTACAACTTAATCTGATGCAGACTCTATACAAGATTAAACAATTCTGTGAACATAGCAATAATCAAAGCCAGCTTGCTCCGAGCCAGCTGCTAAGACTCTTAGTGGGCTGCCCCTAACGAATCATAGACCCCTCTAGGAAGTAGCAATTGTGATCTTGAGGCTCTGACTCTGTCATAGGGGGTACAACAGTCTCTGTAAAGTCTCTTAATGGTACAAAGCTTGGACTCCTGGGGTCCAGGGGGCGTCTTGTTGAAGCCACTGGGGTGGATACATGCGGCACAGGTCCATTACCCGTTGCTCCTTCGGGAGGTGCCCATTGGTCTCCGTTAGAAGAGGATTCCTCCATAGGATCCTGAATTGGTTCAGACACAGACTGAGTTCTCGTTGGACCCCTCTGGCTCACTGGCCAATGCTACGGTCTCTGGTTCAGGGTCATCCTCTCCTACTTGAGGGATGGGCAGTAAATGGTTACGGTGCCAAACCTTTAACCTACCACCCGCGTCTTGGATGCGGTAGACAGGGAGACCCGGCATCTGTGACTCTACCTCAAAGACCCCGTCGCTCCAGCGGTCGGCCAACTTCTGTTTGCCGGGGATCCCTAGATTGCGCAGCGTCTCCGGGCTGTAGTTCCCAATAGTGGACCTTGTGGTCATATCGTCGCTTGTTGCAGGCGTTTAGATGGGATGAGGCCCTTTCCACCAACTGATAGGCGTGGTGCAGGCCATCCTGAAGTCTTTTTACATACTGGTAGTGCGTTGTGTTGGATACCCCATCGGTAGATACCCGGAGTCGGATGTCTACAGGCAGCCGTGCCTCTCGCCCAAACATCAGGAGGTACGGTGTGAACCCCATGGATTTGTGCCTAGTGAAGTTGTAAGCGTGCACCATCGCTTCAACGTGCTTGCTCCATTCGGCCTTCTGGGAGCCCTTTAGGGTGCCGAGCATGTCGAGTAGGGTTCGGTTGAACTTCTCAAGCAGAACATCTCCCTCAGGATGATAAGGAGTCGTTCTGGACTTTTCAATATGGAGCATCTTCAGCAACTCCCGGATGAGCTTGCTTTCGAAGTCCTGCCCTTGATCCGAGTGTATGCGATTCGGTAGCCCATAGTGTACGAAGTTCCTCTCCCATAGGACCTTAGCCCCCGTGAGGGCCTTCTAATCCTTGGTAGGGAACGCTTGGGTGTACAGCGTATAGTGGTCGGTCACCATCAGCATGTTGCTGATGCCTCTAGAGTCTTCCTCTGGATACACCTCAGGCACTTCCGGCAATGGTGTTCTACAGACACTCGCATTTTTGGCCAGAAGAATCTTTCCCTCACTAGTCCAAATATATTATCTACCCCCAGATGTCCGTGGTCATCGTGCATGAACCGTAAGACACGATTCTGCAGGTTTCTGGGCAGAACCAACTGTCTCCTGTCAGGGTGATTGTGGTAGGGGATGATCCTGTAGAGGAGGCCGCTCTCTAAATGGAACTTGTCCCACTCTCTCATAATGATGATGACCGTGTCAGTGAGGGCATGCGTCACCAATGAGGGGTTGTCTTGCCTGGCATATAGCTCCAGCCACTGGGTCATGCATCTGGTACTGTACCAATTCCTTTCATCCTACTGTATGATGGTGTCCTGGTGATTGCCATGCCTTCTGGATGACAGTACGTGGCGAGGAGTGCCTTGGATTGGCATCCCAACAAGTCAGCTACTCTTAATACTGAGAATGCCACCTTGTCCTGCACTATGGCAGCTGTAGAACACATGGCCTGAATCCCAGGTCTAGGGATTTCTTCCCAAGGGCCGTCGTCAGAAGTTACACTCAGTCCCGGTCTTCTGGACAGAGAATTGGCTCCGACATTTAGGGGCCCCGGCTTATACTTGAGGGTGAATTGATAGTTGGATAGTGCCGCCTACCACCTGTGGCGTCCAATTTAGCGGAGGTCAGGATATATGTTAGGGGATTATTGTCGGTCCGTACCTCGAACGAGACTCCATACAAATAGTCATGCAGCTTGTTGACTACCGCCCACATGAGGGCGAGGAACTCTAGCTAGTGGACGGGGTAGTTTTGCTCTGATGGTGTCAAGCTTCAGCTCACATACGCCAGCATGAGGCCAGCAGGGTATTTCTGATAGAGTATCACTCCTAATCCATTGAAATTTGCGTCCATGTGTAGAATGTACGGCTGTTTGGGATTGGCGTAAGACAAGGCAGGGGCTTCCGTGAGGCTTTTCTTGAGGCCGACGAATGCCCTTTCACAGGCGGACGTCCACTTGTCTCCGAAGGGTAGCCACGTGTATGTGGCCTTCTGCCGAGGTTCCTCTGGGAAGATCTTCAAAAGATTGAGGACCTTAACTTTGCTGGAGTAGCCTTCCATGAAGCAGTGGTAGAATCCTAGAAAGGACCGGAGTTCCATCACGTTGTCAGGTCTGGGCTAATTCACCACGGCTTCGACTTTTGGCGGGATCAGTAGCCATTCCGTCGGTGGACACTATATGACCCACTTAGGTGACAGACGTATGGCAGAACCGGCATTTGTCCAGGGACAACTTCAAGCCTTCCTTACCCAGTCTGTCTAATACTTTCAGCAGACACTCCTCGTGCTCTTCTATAGTTCTTCCGAACATGATGATGTCATCAAGATAAACCAAGCACTCACAGGGATTCATATCCCCAATGGTCTTCTCCATCAGCATCTGGAAGGTCGCCTGGGCACCGCAAATGCCTTGGGGCATGTGGGTGAACTGGCAGAACTCGAGGGGACAAACGCTGTCTTCTACTGGTCTTCATAGGTACCTGGTAGTACCCAGATCTCAGGTTCAGCATGCTGAGGAGCTCGTTTATCCATGGCAGAGTGTACTGGTCCAGGATTGTACGATTGTTCAGGGTCTGGTAGTCTATGCACAGGCAGACTGACCCATTCTTTTTGTGTACCACCACGATTGGGGAAGGATAGGAGCTACGGGATTCGGTCATGATGCCCGCCGTCTCCATTTTCCTCACATCCTCCACATCTCTGGGAGCGATGCGTTTGAAACGCTCCCAGAAGGGCATGGTATCATTCAGCCGGATCATGTGCTGGGCGTTCTTGCTGCAGCCCACATCCATCTCACTTATGGAGAACACTTCCCAGTGCTCTTCCAATTTGGTACTTAGCCATTTCTTCCAGTTTGCTTATAGGGTCGATTCCCCGAAGTCGAACTGCAACCCGACAGGCTTGTCTTGCACAGTGGCTGTCTCTGAAGTAGTGACCCTCCTGGCCACAGTTAAAGCAGCAGTTATTTTGGTTCACACCAGCTCTGGAGATAGGAGTTACTCTCCGGAAAATCCTGGACGTGGCGGCAGGCGCCCTGTAAGGAGGATCGTCCTCTGCACTTTCTGCCTCCTTGGGCTTTGGGGCAGATGGCCCTTTGGTTTTCTCCTTGGACTTTTTAGGATTATGTAGGAGAGTATAGGCTTCGTGCTATTTCACTAGTCCTAATAGCTCCTCGAATGTAGGGGGAGGTCCTTGAAGCAGGGAACCCCGGCTCATGATGACTATATGATGCGTAGGTGTAGCTCCTCAGAGAAACTGCTTGCGGCGAAACTCATCCACTGTGTTCGCTGGAATTATATTATGGGTACGTAGCGTCTATAGTACCAACTGTATGTGCTGTATAAATGTGGACAGGTCTTCGTCTTCCTTCTGTCTGAGACCATAGAACTTGGACCATAGTAAACTCTCGTCTTTTTCTATACCGTAGACTCGCATCAATTTGTCTATGATCCTCTTGGCCGAGATATCGGCATTCTGATCTCGGTGCATGCTCACGAACGTGGAGGCTGGGGGTCGTAGGCTCTCCATTATCCGTTGCCTCTTCACTGCCTCGGTGCAGGACCATTCTCCAGCACCTTAAGGGTCTGTTCTCTCCAGGCCTCAAATCCTTCCTCCCCCAAGAGTTAAAGATGGTGGCGCCCTTACCAGCGTCCCGCCGTGAAGCACCGGCGACCCGGTCACCCCCTTGATCGGCCACAGCTCCCACCGCAGCGCACCCTGCACCGGAGCGTCTCCGCAACCATCCCCCGCCCCCAGGGCATACAGGTAAGGGGAACCTGGCTGCAATACCATGTTATGATCACTGTTTCCCAAAATGTTCCCGAACTAGAAAATGTGTTATTACTTCTACATTGTTTGATATAAGCAAATCCAGTATTGCCCCTCTCTTAGTTGGTTCCTCAATAATTTGGGTCATGTAATTGTCTTTAAGCACCATCAAAAATCTGTTTCCTTTTGTTGTAACGCTAATCTCATTGCCTCAGTCTATGTCTGGGCAATTAAAATCACCCATTATGCAAACATGACCTAGTTTTGATGCTTTCTCCATTTGCAAAAGTATTTTGGCTTCCTCAATCTCACAGATATTTGGTGGTTTATACAAACATTTTCTTTGTACTTTTACCTCCACTGACAATTTCTATCTACAATGTCTCAACATTTTTATAATTTCCTTTATAAATATCTTCCCTTATAATTGGTTTTAAATCCGGTTTAACAAAGTATAAACATACTTCACCTCCTCTTCTATTTGCTCGATCCGTCCGAAAAAGGGAATAACCCTCTAATGAAGTGTCCACTCCAGGTTGAGGGTAGGTCTCTCAACATGTTGGGAGTTTGGTTCAGTAAATGTCTGTTATTAGTAAAGCTATGAGAGGAGTGGGAGTTGTAGGTGAGTTTGTTTGGTAGTGGGAAACTTGAGGTTGTAAGTTTATTGGGGTGCAGGTGTTAGTGTGTTTGGAGTAGAGGTCAATAAGTGTGTTAGGTAGTTCGGATTGTGTTCGTACGATGATCTGTAAATGGCCTATGGGGTTGGAATCTGTAAGTTTGTAGAAAAGAGGTCTGTGGATGTGTTGGGAGATTTCTTGCCATCATGAATATGCACATATCAGTACTAACACTGAAACTTAAGTCACTGTTCCCACTGTGGAACTATAATATTTTCTTTTTATTATAATATGTATAACTATACATATTTCATTCTAAAGAAAAGCCTTGCTTTGAGTTGCAGTGTGTTATGGGTATCAGTGAAACAGCAGACATATAGTATGAAAAGTTTTTTCTTCTCTGAACTTACTTTCACCTTTATAAAAGCTGACTATTTTAAAAATCTTTTTCGAGATGGGCCCCTCGCTTTTCCTTATCTGTAAAGTCCTTTGAGCAGTTAGGCGAAGGAGGGAAAACAGCTATGGGTTTGTGGGGGACGAGGGTGCCATATATTATATCTTTCTTTCTTTGTCCTGTCTAGTTTGCAAAATATAACGGGTAATTATGTAGAAATAAAATAGGATGCCGATGAAGTCATATGGGCGGGCATTGCAAAATTATAGATGCACGGCTATTTCTTTTTTGGTATAAAGTAGACGGCTTGGGGCATATATGCCTTTTTGTTAAGTCGGGCAGCAATGTTTGATTTGTATTAAATGCAATCTTACCAAAAGCTGTTTGCAATAAAAGTCTCGATTCAAATTGCTTACCAAAAAGGAATAAGTGGGGGACTGAGTTTTTCCACGACACCGCGCATACTGTATATCACAAACAAGGTGGCAAACAGTGGAGCATCTCTAATATCTCCATTCTTAAATACACACTGCTCATTAAAATGGGGGATAAGGTAAATAAAATAACTAGGACTTCAATGCCAAAATGTTGCACCAAAACAGTTTCTACTGAAATTATAATGAAGGAAAATCTCGACTTACTTTTCATCCCAAACGTGATTACCCCGGTGGAAAATAACCAAGTTATTTTTGGAATCCAGAGCCAACCCAGAAACCTGTCCGACATTGAGCTTCATCCCTGGCCAGTCCACAACTTCTTCAAGGTGTAAATCTGAAGCCAAAACATAAAAGTGCATAACAATATGAATAGAAAGAAGTTCATTTATTTTTCAGTGGAAGTTACAGTAGCAGTGATTATGCAGACAATGTGTAATAATCTTTTTCAACACTGGCACATTTAGCCAACACTACAGTATATATGTTATGTTAGTAAAGAAATATAGCGATAATTGTAACGCTTACTAAGTTTTAACTAGAACACAATGCAAACTATTTATTTTTATTTTTTAACACTTGTAACAGATCCAATTCAAGCAAATAAATAAATAAATAAAAAATACCATCAAAACAAATGTCCCGAGTTTCACCAATGACACCATATTTGGTAGTAACTAGCAAATCTAAAGCATTGCTGTTAATTTAAGTAACCAAGTGATCAAGACAACATTTGAAGTCTTTGTATTCTACATTAAATCAATAAGTTAGGATAACATCAGTGTCAAACAGAACAGGACTGCAGCACTATTCAACTCAGTCAGTGATTCCTGCGCTAGTTTAATTGTTACATTTGTGTCTGATAAATGATTTCAAACTCTAATGAACTGTTTTTATCCTGCCAATTGCTCTTTCGTTCCATTTATAAAAGTGTTTTGACCTAAACATTCAGTGGCATCACATTCCAAAATGGTGCCCACACCCTTGTAACATCTAAAACAGGGAGTACTAATGCATGACCAACACATGCTAAGTTAGGTTGTTTATAAGATTGCTTTATCATCTTACAGAATGTCTACCACCCGAAGAGAGAAAAAATTGTCATTATTAATATTAGACCACTAGTGTGCGAGAGAAATACAATGCAGTCCATCCACTGCCAAAGAAAAACACATATATACTCATCAAATAACTGAAAATAACATTCCGCTCACTCTTAGATATTTTAGATCATAATCTTCAATACATAGGTGCATAGGGAGAATAAAGACTAATTTTATAACAACTTCTTGTTTGAGGTACAGCTCTCATACTAGGTCCCTCTAGATTGCACTCAAAGTACACATTGGTGTTAGTTAAATATGATGAAATCATCAGGAATCAGTTATTCCTATAGAACAGGATGTTCAATAAACCTTATATGTACCACTGACTGGATCAAGACATGTTCAAAAAATAATTAAGTTTTATTCTTCTAAACAATGACGCGTGTAATGTATTTACAGTGATGGTTAAAATGTAATTAAAATCCCCAGAGGGAGGAGCATCTCAAAACTGCTGACCATTAGTATTAAACCCAAACGTAATTGGTATAGGTCAAGCAATTAAGAGTGGTATCTGTTATTAGTACAGCAGAATATCTATTGTATTTAGCAGTTTTTGCGTTGATGGTAATTTGTTCTGACAAATGAGTGGTAAAGTAGTACTTGTTGATAGTTCCAACCAGTACTGATGTATAACCAGTCAAAACCTTTTATCTAGATCCAAAAAATAGTTGTGATTATAAACTGCTGAATCTCCCAATGAATGGAATAAAGACACACACAACATTAATCAGTAGTTGATCACTGCTATTATATATTACTTTGGCAAACCCCACTGACATTGCAAATGCATTCAATGATTACTTTATGGGGTGTGCTACTAACTTATTAGCGAAACGCAAAACACAAACCACAAACATGAATCTCATCCTGGGAGTACCCATATAGCCCCACCACCCTCTCCCAACACTGCCCACAATTTTCTATTTGGCCCAGTATCCGAAGAGGAGATTACACAAGCACTCCTCAAATTAAAAGTAAGCAGCCAATGTGGACCTGACTTACTACAATCTAAGTTCCAACGAACTGGGGGGGGGGGGGGGGAAGGGGAACCCTCGCTACTGCTGTTGTTTGACAATGTGGTGCTACTATCTGGGGAGTATATAGATCATGAACAGGGAGAGACAGAACCCCACTGGAAAGCACTCAAACATGTGTAGAGATCACAGTGAACTGTAAATGAATGGAGTGAGGTGTTACATGTGGAGTGAGTGGTTAAAAGTGGGTTTATTAGGAGTCATAACTCAATTAAAATAGGTAGAATACTAAATAGTAACTGTGGATGAGACTCAAGTTGAGCCAAAAAAGCGTCGCGAAAATGAAATAAAATATGCTGGATGCGTGTTTGTATACGTCTCCTAGCACCCTTGATGATATGTGCAGGGTGTAACTAGATGGTTTACCAAGGTTGCCTCTACCTGTAGAGACATAATACAGGTGCAACCTATTAATAGGTTGTAGTGAACAACAACATGGGGGGAGAGTATATAAACCAGTAGTAGTAAAGGTAAATCCCCCACCTGCATATACCACGGGTGATGGTGAGGCTATATGAGCACTGCAGCTGCCTATAAAGGTGAGCTATGCTATGGGCTGATCAGACAGATCTACCACACCCCAACCATGCTCGTATAAGCAAATAAATCACTGTGAGTTACAGTGATAGCAGCTTTCAAAGAGGGTGGGGGGCAGAAGGAGATAGTAGGCACAGAACTCACCCCACACTCGGTAAATCACCTGCGTAGGGGAACCCACTGAGAGTTGAAGTCCCAGCACAGCAGGCAGCTGTAAACACACCAGTGGACAAAAAATAGGAGAGAGAACAGTAGTACACAAGTAGTGTCTACTTACACCTCGGTAGGTATGAACAACAGGTATCCAGCATAAATCAATAAAAAGCAGACTCTGTGGTAGCGCTCAAATAATAAACACCTCTTTGCTATATGCTGGGTGTATTAGCGTTTGCCACGAGTGCTGCTAGCCATCAATAAGGATCAGCTCAGTGCATGTAGGCAGCTCCGTGTAGGGGAGCTGGTATAGGACGGTCGCGCTCTGATCACAAGTGTTAGATCCGTCCCTTTGATGTGATGACGTCACTGCCGACGTACGTTTCGCAAGGCATGCTTTCTCAAGGCTGGTAGGAGCGTAGGTACTGCCCCCACCATTTGTAGGAGTGCGTGAGCTCTGATAGGTTACTCATTGTCCTATTCTCAAAGGATACTTAGGTAAAATCCGTGTGCAGTGTTCTGCTTTAATCCCCAGTGCTACTAGATAGCTGCACTAGAGTCATAACTTAGACACACTGGCTAGGTCTGAACCACAGCACTAAGCATAATATATAGATACATAGTTAGTATATGCAGTGCACTGTGCCAAGGGCTTACACTCTATTCTAGAATAGTGAAGGTATATATATATTGTGACATAGTCCAAAGATGTTAGGCAGCTTTCTGCCCCATTTTAGAGCAGAAAGTGCAGGAATAGTTACAAATGATCCGTTCCACAGCTTCCCATTACCTCAGGCAGCTGGATGGAAAATCCAGACCACAGATTACAATGGCTGTAGTTCTCCCTCACCTGCTCTTCTAATCACATGCACAGGTATTTAGAGCAGAGAGGTTTTGCATTTCACTCTCTCTCCTTGGAGCCTGGGGGCTGGGGGTGTCGCTACTCTCCTGCATCCAGTATCGAGGTTGACGGCCTCTCCACGTATGACAGTACCAGAGGATTTGCCTGGACACCACGAACAGATAAGACAAAACAAATGATTACTGCTGTTGCTAAAAGACTGTGCTGTATCTTGTGTCCCTAAATGAGAGAGCATTGTTTTAAGCTGGGGAACCAGTTTAGTTGGCCAGCAGCTGTTAGAGAGACTGATTCTGATGTGTAGTTAGATCCCTGAAAGGGATAGGATTTGCTTATATGATTTTGGTTTTATTTCTTGAAATAACAGTGTGGGAAATATTGTACCACTGAAATGTGTGAACTGCTGAATGAAAGTATCTGAGTACCTCTAACCTACACATGTTAAAGCTGCAGTACCTTACTTGGAAGAAAATAAAGCAGGCAGAAGCCTGAGTTAAGCAGCATAATACTTTGCCTGATCCTGTTTGTTGTATAATTAACCCTAGAAGACTGTGTCGGGAAGAACCCAGACAGACGTCAGCACTACAAAAGAGGGGCGTTTGTCACATATGGTGGAGAATGCGGGTCGACACTAAAAAGTCTGTGGGTTTGCAAATAAATGCGGGGGTTTAAAATGGCCGCCGAGCTGAACTAAAGTACAGATGCTATGAGTGAAGTCTGTCTCAATGTGTATATCAGTTGTGCTTCTAGCATACACAGAGAATGTGCGAAGTGTGGATGCAATAGCACCCTGAACCCAAACAGAAAACCAAAATGTTTTGCTGAAGAAGAAAAAAAAAAAAAATTGCATCTAGCAAGTGCTGTTTGTAAAGCTAATGCATTTTGCTGAAGTGAGTGAATTTGCAGCTAGCAAGTGCTGTATGCAAGTTGCTGAAGGGAGTGAAATTGCAGCTAGCAAATTGTTCCTGCCGGGTTTCTAAAATGGCCGACGTGAAATGTTTATTTTGTAATGTACATAATCATGAAAAACAGTGTCCCTTCAGGCCATACGATGATGATGATGATGATGATGATGACGACTCGTATGTGGCCCCTGGAGGAGAGCCGTACCCACAGATGAATTTAGTATGCTGGGCCTGTCATAAAGTAGGTCACATGGAAGATGTGTGCCCCAAAATTTTCAAAGACAAACAGCTGCAAAAGCAAGCAACGCCCTATGTGTGCAAGCAAGATGTGGAAGCTGATACCAGTGAGCGTGTGCCCAGTACCCCTGATATCTCTGGAGCTAATAAAGCAAAAAGAAAGAAGAAGAAAAAGAAAACTGTCCCTCAAGTCACAGGGGAAGTGACCGAGCCACTTGAACCTGCGCTGTCAGGACATGCGTCAGAAAGGCGCCGAGATGTGCTGCAGACCGGAGTGATCGGCAGAATTGTCACGGGAACAGTGGCAAAGGAAAAGGAGGAGCAGAGGGAAGCTGAATCCTTGAACCAGGATAAAGAGGCTTTGGTTTCTGCACTCCAAGCTGCCCGCCATAATTATGAAGTCCTGTGGCAGGATTTGGTGAAGGAGCGAGAATGTTGGAAGAAGGAGCAAGAATCTAACAATAAGGTGCGAGAAGCGAACGCCGAGTTACAGAGGTGTATACTTCCAGCTTTACAAGAGCACGAGGCTTTGAAGAAAACAGAGTCTCTCTTACGGAGTGAGCTGGAAGAGGTGACGACTAGTCTGGAAAAGGCCAACACCGTAATTGTCACCATGGATGAAAAACAGATTAAGTCTGACAAATTGATTGCTATCCTAAAACAGAAATACGGGAAGGCTCTACAAGAGGTTCATGCGCTCAGCACAGAGGTGCAACACTTGCGCCTGGAGGGCCACGGTCTGAACACAGAGCTGGGAATGTTGAAGCAAACCCATGAGATTGCCCTAAGTGAGTTAGAGACTGTAAAGCAAGAAAATGAGACTCTGAAATTGGAAAATTCAGATTTGACTGACCAAGCAGAAAAAATAAAGAAACAGTTGACTCAGGAAAAATTAGAAGTGCAGGAAGCACTGATGCACACTCAGAGCCAGCACCAGGAAGAAATGGACGCTCTGAGAACAGAATTGCGAGATGTATGCACAAAACAGAATTCTCTCGTGGAGGAACTTAACATTTTGAAAAAGGAGAAAAGCATTATAATAATTCAGAAGCACTGCAAAGCTCTTATCCAAGGAAGAAGGGAAAGAGAAAATTATCAGCGTAAACGCGCCGCAACTATCATCCTACAGGCTGCCTACAGAGGGATGAAAATTCGTATGTTCAATCACCGGAATAAAGCAGCCTGTGTTCTTCAATCATTCTACCGTGCCCGCATGGTACGAAACCGGTTCCTCATTATGAAAGGAGCAACTATAAAAATCCAGTCTCTGACTAGGATGACACAGAACAGGATTCGCTATCAAACCCTGAGAAATGCGTCACTGGTTATCCAGCGGTACTTCCGCCTGAATAAATGTAGACCTCAGGAAAGAGAGGTCCAAGACTACATGCCTGCCGGCTGCAAAGGTAAAATGCCACAGGGTACAGCCAGAGTTAGTGAGAGCCCCATCAAGGTGAAGGTGCTCCAGGTAATCAGTGCTTCATCTTCTAAATACCATATAATTGCCCCAAAGGAAAAATCCCAAATCTCTGTGAGTGATGGTCATGAGAAAATACATGGCAGTAAGAAGTACCATAAAGGTTCAAAGGTCGCAAATCAAAAGCGACGAAGGTCAACGCTGGCCTTGAATTTTTCCGGATCTCGCCACTCTGGGCCACAATATAAAGACAAAGACTATCCGGGCCCAGAGTTCCGTCAGAAGCTAAAGAAACAGTCCAGTCATTTGCAGTTTGCAGCGGCCTATGAAATAAAGTCAGGAAATGTAATGGACTGGAAGTCAAAGAAAAAAAAAAAATGTGTTTGGGGAATTGACCGATATTTTTTTTGTTATTACACGTGTGGACTATGTCACGGACACTTAACTATGCAAATAAGCTATTGTAGTTAAGGTATATTAGGCCTCTAGAATAAGCATTTTGTCAAGGGTACAGTGTTATATTGGTTCTCTGTGTTGAAAATGTAGCTAAACTACAAATTAATATACAGGGTTGATGGACCTTTCAGTTGGTAAATTATATAATGAAGTTCATATTCGTGTCATGTGAATACTTAATGTTGTACTGAGGAGTTAGCTCAAGTATTTCAGGTAGGACGCTCACCCCAGTGAGGTCCATGGCCGCTCACCCCAGTAGGTGTGAGCTGGGGAGGGGGATATGTGACATAGTCCAAAGATGTTAGGCAGCTTTCTGCCCCATTTTAGAGCAGAAAGTGCAGGAATAGTTACAAATGATCCGTTCCACAGCTTCCCATTACCTCAGGCAGCTGGATGGAAAATCCAGACCACAGATTACAATGGCTCTAGTTCTCCCTCACCTGCTCTTCTAATCACATGCACAGGTATTTAGAGCAGAGAGGTTTTGCATTTCACTCTCTCTCCTTGGAGCCTGGGGGCTGGGGGTGTCGCTACTCTCCTGCATCCAGTATCGAGGTTGACGGCCTCTCCACGTATGACAGTACCAGAGGATTTGCCTGGACACCACGAACAGATAAGACAAAACAAATGATTACTGCTGTTGCTAAAAGACTGTGCTGTATCTTGTGTCCCTAAATGAGAGAGCATTGTTTTAAGCTGGGGAACCAGTTTAGTTGGCCAGCAGCTGTTAGAGAGACTGATTCTGATGTGTAGTTAGATCCCTGAAAGGGATAGGATTTGCTTATATGATTTTGGTTTTATTTCTTGAAATAACAGTGTGGGAAATATTGTAACACTGAAATGTGTGAACTGCTGAATGAAAGTATCTGAGTACCTCTAACCTACACATGTTAAAGCTGCAGTACCTTATTTGGATGAAAATAAAGCAGGCAGAAGCCTGAGTTAAGCAGCATAATACTTTGCCTGATCCTGTTTGTTGTATAATTAACCCTAGAAGACTGTGTCGGGAAGAACCCAGACAGACGTCAGCACTACAAAAGAGGGGCGTTTGTCACAATATTTATACACAGTGGCTGAGGAGAGGTTGGAGCCAGAGACCTGGTGTAAGGTACATAGTATTTAAGACCTGAAATAGGTCAAGGATGATGCATGGTGTACAAAATAGGATAGGGCTGCAGGTAAGAACTAGATGAAGGGGCTAAAGACGAAGCCCTCATTCAAGCCATTGGGAAAGAGGGTTTGGAGTGTATAAATCCAGCGAGACTCTATTTTCAAAAGTTCCTGGACCCAATTCCCCTTTCTAATTCCCATAGAGAGCTGGTCTATGCCCCTGAAGGTAAGTACAGTATGGTCACCCCGGTGGTACTTATTCACATGTCTAGCCACCGGGGTGTCCATACCATTCCTGATGTTGCCCAGATGTTCAAGGACCCGTGTTCAGAATGGGCATCTGGTCTTCCCTACTTACTTTAGAGTGCATACGCATTCTGCCATGTATATGACTCCTGGGGTTCGGCAATTGATGAACTTACGTATACCAAATGTGCGTGATTTGTCCCAGTTATTAAACGTTTTAGCGTTCACAGTGACCGAACAGGCTTTGCAACTGCTGCATTTATAGCAGCCTGCAGGTTTACTGGGTAGCCAGGTTTTATTGACTGGGGCCTCAAAATGACTGTTCACTAGTCACTAGTAGGGAAGCCCATTCTGAACACGGGTCCTTGAACATCTGGGCAACATCAGGAATGGTATGGACACCCCGGTGGCTAGACATGTGAATGAGTACCACCGGGGTGACCATACTGTACTTACCTTCAGGGGCATAGACCAGCTCTCTATGGGAATTAGAAAGGGGAATTGGGACCAGGAACTTTTGAAAATAGAGTCTCGCTGGATTTATACACTCCAAACCCTCTTTCCCAATGGCTTGAATGAGGGCTTCGTCTTTAGCCCCTTCATCTAGTTCTTACCTGCAGCCCTATCCTATTTTGTACACCATGCATCATCCTTGACCTATTTCAGGTCTTAAATACTATGCACCTTACACCAGGTCTCTGGCTCCAACCTCTCCTCAGCCACTGTGTATAAATATATATACCTTCACTATTCTTGAATAGAGTGTAAGCCCTTGGCACAGTGCACTGCATATACTAACTATGTATCTATATATTATGCTTAGTGCTGTGGTTCAGACCTAGCCAGTGTGTCTAAGTTATGACTCTAGTGCAGCTATCTAGTAGCACTGGGGATTAAAGCAGAACACTGCACACGGATTTTACCTAAGTATCCTTTGAGAATAGGACAATGAGTAACCTATCAGAGCTCACGCACTCCTACAAATGGTGGGGGCAGTACCTACGCTCCTACCAGCCTTGAGAAAGCATGCCTTGCGAAACGTACGTCGGCAGTGACGTCATCACATCAAAGGGACGGATCTAACACTTGTGATCAGAGCGCGACCGTCATATACCAGCTCCCCTACACGGAGCTGCCTACATGCACTGAGCTGATCCTTATTGATGGCTAGCAGCACTCGTGGCAAACGCTAATACACCCAGCATATAGCAAAGAGGTGTTTATTATTTGAGCGCTACCACAGAGTCTGCTTTTTATTGATTTATGCTGGATACCTGTTGTTCATACCTACCGAGGTGTAAGTAGACACTACTTGTGTACTACTGTTCTCTCTCCTATTTTTTGTCCACTGGTGTGTTTACAGCTGCCTGCTGTGCTGGGACTTCAACTCTCAGTGGGTTCCCCTACGCAGGTGATTTACCGAGTGTGGGGTGAGTTCTGTGCCTACTATCTCCTTCTGCCCCCCACCCTCTTTGAAAGCTGCTATCACTGTAACTCACAGTGATTTATTTGCTTATACGAGCATGGTTGGGGTGTGGTAGATCTGTCTGATCAGCCCATAGCATAGCTCACCTTTATAGGCAGCTGCAGTGCTCATATAGCCTCACCATCACCCGTGGTATATGCAGGTGGGGGATTTACCTTTACTACTACTGGTTTATATACTCTCCCCCCATGTTGTTGTTCACTACAACCTATTAATAGGTTGCACCTGTATTATGTCTCTACAGGTAGAGGCAACCTTGGTAAACCATCTAGTTACACCCTGCACATATCATCAAGGGTGCTAGGAGACGTATACAAACACGCATCCAGCATATTTTATTTCATTTTCGCGACGCTTTTTTGGCTCAACTTGAGTCTCATCCACAGTTACTATTTAGTATTCTACCTATTTTAATTGAGTTATGACTCCTAATAAACCCACTTTTAACCACTCACTCCACATGTAACACCTCACTACATTCATTTACAGTTCACTGTGATCTCTACACATGTTTGAGTGCTTTCCAGTGGGGTTCTGTCTCTCCCTGTTCATGATCTATATACTCCCCAGATAGTAGCACCACATTGTCAAACAACAGCAGTAGCGAGGGTTCCCCTTCCCCCCCCCCCCAGTTCGTTGGAACTTAGATTGTAGTAAGTCAGGTCCACATTGGCTGCTTACTTTTAATTTGAGGAGTGCTTGTGTAATCTCCTCTTCGGATACTGGGCCAAATAGAAAATTGTGGGCAGTGTTGGGAGAGGGTGGTGGGGCTATATGGGTACTCCCAGGATGAGATTCATGTTTGTGGTTTGTGTTTTGCGTTTCGCTAATAAGTTAGTAGCACACCCCATAAAGTAATCATTGAATGCATTTGCAATGTCAGTGGGGTTTGCCAAAGTAATATATAATAGCAGTGATCAACTACTGATTAATGTTGTGTGTGTCTTT
The DNA here is from genome assembly GCF_040206685.1 of Ascaphus truei. Lineage (NCBI taxonomy): Eukaryota > Metazoa > Chordata > Amphibia > Anura > Ascaphidae > Ascaphus > Ascaphus truei. Next base: position 468,704 of record NW_027455750.1, read on the forward strand.
ATTCCATTCATTGGGAGATTCAGCAGTTTATAATCACAACTATTTTTTGGATCTAGATAAAAGGTTTTGACTGGTTATACATCAGTACTGGTTGGAACTATCAACAAGTACTACTTTACCACTCATTTGTCAGAACAAATTACCATCAACGCAAAAACTGCTAAATACAATAGATATTCTGCTGTACTAATAACAGATACCACTCTTAATTGCTTGACCTATACCAATTACGTTTGGGTTTAATACTAATGGTCAGCAGTTTTGAGATGCTCCTCCCTCTGGGGATTTTAATTACATTTTAACCATCACTGTAAATACATTACACGCGTCATTGTTTAGAAGAATAAAACTTAATTATTTTTTGAACATGTCTTGATCCAGTCAGTGGTACATATAAGGTTTATTGAACATCCTGTTCTATAGGAATAACTGATTCCTGATGATTTCATCATATTTAACTAACACCAATGTGTACTTTGAGTGCAATCTAGAGGGACCTAGTATGAGAGCTGTACTTCAAACAAGAAGTTGTTATATAATTAGTCTTTATTCTCCCTATGCACCTATGTATTGAAGATTATGATCTAAAATATCTAAGAGTGAGCGGAATGTTATTTTCAGTTATTTGATGAGTATATATGTGTTTTTCTTTGGCAGTGGATGGACTGCATTGTATTTCTCTCGCACACTAGTGGTCTAATATTAATAATGACAATTTTTTCTCTCTTCGGGTGGTAGACATTCTGTAAGATGATAAAGCAATCTTATAAACAACCTAACTTAGCATGTGTTGGTCATGCATTAGTACTCCCTGTTTTAGATGTTACAAGGGTGTGGGCACCATTTTGGAATGTGATGCCACTGAATGTTTAGGTCAAAACACTTTTATAAATGGAACGAAAGAGCAATTGGCAGGATAAAAACAGTTCATTAGAGTTTGAAATCATTTATCAGACACAAATGTAACAATTAAACTAGCGCAGGAATCACTGACTGAGTTGAATAGTGCTGCAGTCCTGTTCTGTTTGACACTGATGTTATCCTAACTTATTGATTTAATGTAGAATACAAAGACTTCAAATGTTGTCTTGATCACTTGGTTACTTAAATTAACAGCAATGCTTTAGATTTGCTAGTTACTACCAAATATGGTGTCATTGGTGAAACTCGGGACATTTGTTTTGATGGTATTTTTTATTTATTTATTTATTTGCTTGAATTGGATCTGTTACAAGTGTTAAAAAATAAAAATAAATAGTTTGCATTGTGTTCTAGTTAAAACTTAGTAAGCGTTACAATTATCGCTATATTTCTTTACTAACATAACATATATACTGTAGTGTTGGCTAAATGTGCCAGTGTTGAAAAAGATTATTACACATTGTCTGCATAATCACTGCTACTGTAACTTCCACTGAAAAATAAATGAACTTCTTTCTATTCATATTGTTATGCACTTTTATGTTTTGGCTTCAGATTTACACCTTGAAGAAGTTGTGGACTGGCCAGGGATGAAGCTCAATGTCGGACAGGTTTCTGGGTTGGCTCTGGATTCCAAAAATAACTTGGTTATTTTCCACCGGGGTAATCACGTTTGGGATGAAAAGTAAGTCGAGATTTTCCTTCATTATAATTTCAGTAGAAACTGTTTTGGTGCAACATTTTGGCATTGAAGTCCTAGTTATTTTATTTACCTTATCCCCCATTTTAATGAGCAGTGTGTATTTAAGAATGGAGATATTAGAGATGCTCCACTGTTTGCCACCTTGTTTGTGATATACAGTATGCGCGGTGTCGTGGAAAAACTCAGTCCCCCACTTATTCCTTTTTGGTAAGCAATTTGAATCGAGACTTTTATTGCAAACAGCTTTTGGTAAGATTGCATTTAATACAAATCAAACATTGCTGCCCGACTTAACACAAAGGCATATATGCCCCAAGCCGTCTACTTTATACCAAAAAAGAAATAGCCGTGCATCTATAATTTTGCAATGCCCGCCCATATGACTTCATCGGCATCCTATTTTATTTCTACATAATTACCCGTTATATTTTGCAAACTAGACAGGACAAAGAAAGAAAGATATAATATATGGCACCCTCGTCCCCCACAAACCCATAGCTGTTTTCCCTCCTTCGCCTAACTGCTCAAAGGACTTTACAGATAAGGAAAAGCGAGGGGCCCATCTCGAAAAAGATTTTAAAAATAGTCAGCTTTTATAAAGGTGAAAGTAAGTTCAGAGAAGAAAAAAAATTTCATACTATATGTCTGCTGTTTCACTTATACCCATAACACACTGCAACTCAAAGCAAGGCTTTTCTTTAGAATGAAATATGTATAGTTATACAGTACATATTATAATAAAAAGAAAATATTATAGTTCCACAGTGGGAACAGTGACTTAAGTTTCAGTGTTAGTACTGATATGTGCATATTCATGATGGCAAGAAATCTCCCAACACATCCACAGACCTCTTTTCTACAAACTTACAGATTCCAACCCCATAGGCCATTTACAGATCATCGTACGAACACAATCCGAACTACCTAACACACTTATTGACCTCTACTCCAAACACACTAACACCTGCACCCCAATAAACTTACAACCTCAAGTTTCCCACTACCAAACAAACTCACCTACAACTCCCACTCCTCTCATAGCTTTACTAATAACAGACATTTACTGAACCAAACTCCCAACATGTTGAGAGACCTACCCTCAACCTGGAGTGGACACTTCATTAGAGGGTTATTCCCTTTTTCGGACGGATCGAGCAAATAGAAGAGGAGGTGAAGTATGTTTATACTTTGTTAAACCGGATTTAAAACCAATTATAAGGGAAGATATTTATAAAGGAAATTATAAAAATGTTGAGACATTGTAGATAGAAATTGTCAGTGGAGGTAAAAGTACAAAGAAAATGTTTGTATAAACCACCAAATATCTGTGAGATTGAGGAAGCCAAAATACTTTTGCAAATGGAGAAAGCATCAAAACTAGGTCATGTTTGCATAATGGGTGATTTTAATTGCCCAGACATAGACTGAGGCAATGAGATTAGCGTTACAACAAAAGGAAACAGATTTTTGAGGGTGCTTAAAGACAATTACATGACCCAAATTATTGAGGAACCAACTAAGAGAGGGGCAATACTGGATTTGCTTATATCAAACAATGTAGAAGTAATAACACATTTTCTAGTTCGGGAACATTTTGGGAAACAGTGATCATAACATGGTATTGCAGCCAGGTTCCCCTTACCTGTATGCCCTGGGGGCGGGGGATGGTTGCGGAGACGCTCCGGTGCAGGGTGCGCTGCGGTGGGAGCTGTGGCCGATCAAGGGGGTGACCGGGTCGCCGGTGCTTCACGGCGGGACGCTGGTAAGGGCGCCACCATCTTTAACTCTTGGGGGAGGAAGGATTTGAGGCCTGGAGAGAACAGACCCTTAAGGTGCTGGAGAATGGTCCTGCACCGAGGCAGTGAAGAGGCAACGGATAATGGAGAGCCTACGACCCCCAGCCTCCACGTTCGTGAGCATGCACCGAGATCAGAATGCCGATATCTCGGCCAAGAGGATCATAGACAAATTGATGCGAGTCTACGGTATAGAAAAAGACGAGAGTTTACTATGGTCCAAGTTCTATGGTCTCAGACAGAAGGAAGACGAAGACCTGTCCACATTTATACAGCACATACAGTTGGTACTATAGACGCTACGTACCCATAATATAATTCCAGCGAACACAGTGGATGAGTTTCGCCGCAAGCAGTTTCTCTGAGGAGCTACACCTACGCATCATATAGTCATCATGAGCCGGGGTTCCCTGCTTCAAGGACCTCCCCCTACATTCGAGGAGCTATTAGGACTAGTGAAATAGCACGAAGCCTATACTCTCCTACATAATCCTAAAAAGTCCAAGGAGAAAACCAAAGGGCCATCTGCCCCAAAGCCCAAGGAGGCAGAAAGTGCAGAGGACGATCCTCCTTACAGGGCGCCTGCCGCCACGTCCAGGATTTTCCGGAGAGTAACTCCTATCTCCAGAGCTGGTGTGAACCAAAATAACTGCTGCTTTAACTGTGGCCAGGAGGGTCACTACTTCAGAGACAGCCACTGTGCAAGACAAGCCTGTCGGGTTGCAGTTCGACTTCGGGGAATCGACCCTATAAGCAAACTGGAAGAAATGGCTAAGTACCAAATTGGAAGAGCACTGGGAAGTGTTCTCCATAAGTGAGATGGATGTGGGCTGCAGCAAGAACGCCCAGCACATGATCCGGCTGAATGATACCATGCCCTTCTGGGAGCGTTTCAAACGCATCGCTCCCAGAGATGTGGAGGATGTGAGGAAAATGGAGACGGCGGGCATCATGACCGAATCCCGTAGCTCCTATCCTTCCCCAATCGTGGTGGTACACAAAAAGAATGGGTCAGTCTGCCTGTGCATAGACTACCAGACCCTGAACAATCGTACAATCCTGGACCAGTACACTCTGCCATGGATAGACGAGCTCCTCAGCATGCTGAACCTGAGATCTGGGTACTACCAGGTACCTATGAAGACCTGTAGAAGACAGCGTTTGTCCCCTCGAGTTCTGCCAGTTCACCCACATGCCCCAAGGCATTTGCGGTGCCCAGGCGACCTTCCAGATGCTGATGGAGAAGACCATTGGGGATATGAATCCCTGTGAGTGCTTGGTTTATCTTGATGACATCATCATGTTCGGAAGAACTCTAGAAGAGCACGAGGAGTGTCTGCTGAAAGTATTAGACAGACTGGGTAAGGAAGGCTTGAAGTTGTCCCTGGACAAATGCCGGTTCTGCCATACGTCTGTCACCTAAGTGGGTCATATAGTGTCCACCGACGGAATGGCTACTGATCCCGCCAAAAGTCGAAGCCGTGGTGAATTAGCCCAGACCTGACAACGTGATGGAACTCCGGACCTTTCTAGGATTCTGCGGATACTACCGCTGCTTCATGGAAGGCTACTCCAGCAAAGTTAAGGTCCTCAATCTTTTGAAGATCTTCCCAGAGGAACCTCGGCAGAAGGCCACATACACGTGGCTACCCTTCGGAGACAAGTGGACGTCCGCCTGTGAAAGGGCATTCGTCGGCCTCAAGAAAAGCCTCACGGAAGCCCCTGCCTTGTCTTACGCCAATCCCAAACAGCCGTACATTCTACACATGGACGCAAATTTCAATGGATTAGGAGTGATACTCTATCAGAAATACCCTGCTGGCATCATGCTGACGTATGTGAGCTGAAGCTTGACACCATCAGAGCAAAACTACCCCGTCCACTAGCTAGAGTTCCTCGCCCTCATGTGGGCGGTAGTCAACAAGCTGCATGACTATTTGTATGGAGTCTCGTTCGAGGTACGGACCGACAATAATCCCCTAACATATATCCTGACCTCCGCTAAATTGGACGCCACAGGTGGTAGGCGGCACTATCCAACTATCAATTCACCCTCAAGTATAAGCCGGGGCCCCTAAATGTCGGAGCCAATTCTCTGTCCAGAAGACCGGGACTGAGTGTAACTTCTGACGACGGCCCTTGGGAAGAAATCCCTAGACCTGGGATTCAGGCCATGTGTTCTACAGCTGCCATAGTGCAGGACAAGGTGGCATTCTCAGTATTAAGAGTAGCTGACTTGTTGGGATGCCAATCCAAGGCACTCCTCGCCACGTACTGTCATCCAGAAGGCATGGCAATCACCAGGACACCATCATACAGTAGGATGAAAGGAATTGGTACAGTACCAGATGCATGACCCAGTGGCTGGAGCTATATGCCAGGCAAGACAACCCCTCATTGGTGACGCATGCCCTCACTGACACGGTCATCATCATTATGAGAGAGTGGGACAAGTTCCATTTAGAGAGCGGCCTCCTCTACAGGATCATCCCCTACCACAATCACCCTGACAGGAGACAGTTGGTTCTGCCCAGAAACCTGCAGAATCGTGTCTTACGGTTCATGCACGATGACCACGGACATCTGGGGGTAGATAATATATTTGGACTAGTGAGGGAAAGATTCTTCTGGCCAAAAATGCGAGTGTCTGTAGAACACCATTGCCGGAAGTGCCTGAGGTGTATCCAGAGGAAGACTCTAGAGGCATCAGCAACATGCTGATGGTGACCGACCACTTTACGCTGTACACCCAAGCGTTCCCTACCAAGGATTAGAAGGCCCTCACGGGGGCTAAGGTCCTATGGGAGAGGAACTTCGTACACTATGGGCTACCGAATCGCATACACTCGGATCAAGGGCAGGACTTCGAAAGCAAGCTCATCCGGGAGTTGCTGAAGATGCTCCATATTGAAAAGTCCAGAACGACTCCTTATCATCCTGAGGGAGATGTTCTGCTGGAGAAGTTCAACCGAACCCTACTCGACATGCTCGGCACCCTAAAGGGCTCCCAGAAGGCCGAATGGAGCAAGCACGTTGAAGCGATGGTGCACGCTTACAACTTCACTAGGCACAAATCCATGGGGTTCACACCGTACCTCCTGATGTTTGGGCGAGAGGCACGGCTGCCTGTAGACATCCGACTCCGGGTATCTACCGATGGGGTATCCAACACAACGCACTACCAGTATGTAAAAAGACTTCAGGATGGCCTGCACCACGCCTATCAGTTGGCGGAAAGGGCCTCATCCCATCTAAACGCCTGCAACAAGCGACGATATGACCACAAGGTCCACTATTGGGAACTACAGCCCGGAGACGCTGCGCAATCTAGGGATCCCCGGCAAACAGAAGTTGGCCGACCGCTGGAGCGACGGGGTCTTTGAGGTAGAGTCACAGATGCCGGGTCTCCCTGTCTACCGCATCCAAGACGCGGGTGGTAGGTTAAAGGTTTGGCACCGTAACCATTTACTGCCCATCCCTCAAGTAGGAGAGGATGACCCTGAACCAGAGACCGTAACATTGGCCAGTGAGCCAGAGGGGTCCAACGAGAACTCAGTCTGTGTCTGAACCAATTCAGGATCCTATGGAGGAATCCTCTTCTAACGGAGACCAATGGGCACCTCCCGAAGGAGCAACGGGTAATGGACCTGTGCCGCATGTATCCACCCCAGTGGCTTCAACAAGACGCCCCCTGGACCCCAGGAGTCCAAGCTTTGTACCATTAAGAGACTTTACAGAGACTGTTGTACCCCCTATGACAGAGTCAGAGCCTCAAGATCACAATTGCTACTTCCTAGAGGGGTCTATGATTCGTTAGGGGCAGCCCACTAAGAGTCTTAGCAGCTGGCTCGGAGCAAGCTGGCTTTGATTATTGCTATGTTCACAGAATTGTTTAATCTTGTATAGAGTCTGCATCAGATTAAGTTGTAATCTCTGTATGCATTTTCCATTATATAATTCTGTGTGTGTTTTGTTATGCTGTTCCCAAGCGGGATATTGGTTTCTTCACCAGGGGGAGGATGTAGCCAGGTCCCCCTTTGGGTTCCCCTTACCTCTATGTCCTGCGGGCGGGGGATGGTTCAGGCTGCTATGTGATTATCAGAGAGGACACTCTCTTCCTCTCTTCCAATGCAAAAGTGGCTGCCACTTTTGCATTGGAAGAGAGGAAGAGAGGACAGCAGCCTGATAATCACATAGAAAATGGACGGTTTGAGTTTGACATATACTCTTGCATATTCTGCAGATGATTGATCAGGACTTGATTCTAAGCTTAATCTGAATTGGCTATTTTGTGTCTTGTAGGGGAATTAAGGGTTAAGGGAAGTACCTTGTGGTTCCGTTGGACCCAAGGGAACGTGCCTGAGGAAAGGGTCGTTACCCTGAAACGTTGCCCCTCTTACCCTCCCCCATTGTCTTTATATATTTATTTGTTAGCAGTTTCCCCTTTTTTCCCCCACTCCCCTTCCCTGTGTTTTTCCCCCCTACTCTTGTGCTTTTTAAGAACCATATATTCTGCATTTACAGTCGTTAAGCATTCCCATTTGTGATACCTATTGTTCTATTATTATTGCTATTACATTTTGGCTTATTCCGAGACTCTTTTCGTTTTCCCTATCAATCAGTGTGTGCTGAAGTGTAAACCAATGTGGCTAAATAAACAGGTAGGGGAGGAAATGGAAAGGAAGAGGCAGGCATTTAGATTCTTTGGGGCTTATTCACTAAACTTTGATAAGTGCATTAATGTACTATAAGTGCCCTTTTAGAACGATATTGCATATGTAGCTATTCACAAAGCTTCGATAGCAGGGCAATATTGCACTAAAACGGCTTTTTACTGAGCTATATAACACTCTGGCTATAACACTCTGGCTATAACACTCTGGCTGTAAGTAGTTAAGCAATAGTACCCAATATCATACAGTTGCTGCAAAGCGAAATAAGATCTGGTCTTAAACGAGTATGGATGGAAACATAATTATGCCGCTGTATAAAGCATTAGTACACACCTTGGATATGCAGTACAGTTTTGGGCACCACTCCATAAAAAACCACCATTAGGAAATAGAAAAGGTGCAGAGAAGAGCCACCAAATGAATAAAGGGGATTGAAAATCTGATTATGAGGAAAGGTTAGCTAAATTACATTTGTTTACATTACAAAAGAGGTGTCTAAGTGGGAATATGATAACTATATACAAATTATGTTTAGGGTCAGTACACTGAGTTTTCAAAAGAACTATCCATCCCAAGGGCAGTACAAAGGACTCGGGGTCATCCTTTAAGGTTTGAGGAAAGGGGATTTCACCAGCAACAAAGGAAAGGGTTCTTAACTGTAGGGGCAGTTAAAATGTGAAATTCATTACCCATGGATATTGTGATGGCAGATACAATAGATATATTCAAAAAAGGTTGGACATCTTTTTAGAAAGGCAAGGTGTACAGGAATATACCAAATATGTAAACTTTGGAAGGATGTTGATCCAGGGAGATATCTGATTGCCAATATTTGGAGTCAAGAAGGAATTTATGTTTCGCCTTATGAGAGATCATTGCATGATGTTTCACTGGGGTTTTTTTGGTTGCCTTCCTCTGAATCAATAAACTGTAAATACAAATATAGATTAAGTGTTTGAAGTCTAAATTTAGCATAGGTTGAACTTGATGGACATATGTATTTTTTCATCTTTATCTACTATAATTATTTAACTATGCAATCCACTTATCCACACAAATATTTGCTCTCCCCAACTTCCAACAAGCTCACAGATGTATCACACCCTGTAACAGGGACTTATCACTGTTGGAGAGAAACTGCCTCTAAATCCAGCAGTGTGCTGGTTAATTGCACACAGACAATCAACCAGTCTCCACCTGGCTGATTATCACTGTTCGAAAAAAGCCTGGTTTGAGTAACAGGAAGGAGATTCCTTAGCTCAGCGGTGAGCAAACTGGGGGGCACGACTTCCAGGGGGGACGCAAGACTGCCTGCGGGGGGGGCGCGCAATTTACAGAGGCCGGCGTGCTTCCCGAAGGCACTTAAATTAAGTGCCGTGGGCGCTGCAGGGCCTCTGTAAACCCTTTACTTACTTTGGCTCCACACGCGTCGCCATGGCAACGTGACACCAGAGCCTGGATGAGGGGGGGCGCGGGGGTGAGATGACCGCCGGCAGGGGGGCACAGGAAAAAAAGTTTGCGCCCCCCTGCCTTAGCTCACAAGGGAACTGACAGAAGGAAAAGGAGGGCTGTGTCCTTAGAGAAAGACGCAAGGGACCAGACCTCTGCCTGGACCCTCAAGCAGACCCCTATCCGGACACCACTGACCTGAAGGGCCACCTGTGTTAAGGCACCGCTGAGACTTTGGGGTGATAAGTGGCTTTTCCCCCCAGCCTTGCAGAGAGGGACTGGGGAAGTAAGTTAGCCCTTACACAGGGATAGGTGTTTATTGTTTTATGTATATTTTTGTTGCTGTATGGTTTAAAGGAACAGGCAATAAAGCCTCATTTTAACTTCACCTTAAAAATGGTCTCCATTGCATACCTCTGCACACATCTCTCACACACCCCAACTTCACTCCACCATATAAAGTCTTGCCTAACCTTTTACTGTACTTTGCATTAACGTATAATTTGTCTGCAAGCTCACCCAGAATGTAATAGTTTTTTTAGATGTAACAACTGACAAGAGTGTTCTAGTGTGACCTTTAATGTGAATGCAACAAAAGCCTGTGTATATCCTCAGTGCTTCATCAATGCCCGCATCACTATTATTACACCTTTTCTAGTTTCACAGCGATTTCCTAAGTACTGCTTATAATCAGAGGCTCAATACAGTGGTGCTCAACTCCAGTCCTCAAGACTCCCCAACAGGTCAGATTTTAAGGATATCCATTCTTCAGATTCATGCTTCCAGTGGTGCAGTCGAAGATTGAGCCACCTGTGTGAAGGCTGGGATATCCTTATAACCTGTACAGTATGTTGGGGGGGGAGAGAGTCTTGAGGACTGGAGTTGAGCACCACTGGCTCAGTACAGGATTGCCTGTTTCCTGTTTTAACTTAATTAAACCTTCCTTATTTCTTTCAGATTAAAAAAAGCAATTTTCTAACAAATGCAACTGAATCACTGTTTTGTACAAACTCAGATACCACTATTATTAGTGCCACCAACTGGTAACTGGGAATTACTGCAGAGGTTTTGTGGGCTTCTATCCATTGAAGACCCATTGAAATGGTTGTGATGGGGCTATGACATTTCAGTTTGCCAGTTGCATTCCTGCTTATTGTGTGAATAAACTAAAAGCAAGAAAAAATTAGCCGGGCAGCTTTATTTTACAGTAGCTTCTTTTTTTTAAATTGCTGATGCTTCACAGGGTGTTTTTACAGTGACCTTGATTTGTCTTTTGCTTTAATTTTTCCTGATTTAACAAATACTTCTTAGATTCTCGTTATTAAAAAGTCTGGATATCATTATGGAAAGTGTCTGAATGGGCCATATATCACGCCATATATCCTGTCATTTTGTTTGCTTTAGGAAAATAAAACATCCAATACAGTTCCCTTTTTAAGCATCAATAAGGACAGCTGAGAGCACTCGGGTGGACTTGTATAAAGGTGTATTTATTATTAAAAATGGTTGACGTTTCAGTCCCGACATGGACCTTTCTCACAGAAAGGTCCAGGTTGGGACTGAAACATTGACCATATTTAATAATAAATACACCTTTATACAAGTCCACGCGAGTGCTCTCAGCTGTCCTTATTAATATGCCACATAGACTGTTATCTATGTCCTTGTGTGCACCCGTGGCCGTAATTCCAATCTCGTGAGTGCTCCTTCTTTTTTATATTTTTTAAGCATATTTTGGCACACCGTTCATTTCTCATGTAATTACAGTGACTAAACAATAATGCACCATGACACAGCTTATATATATTTATTTTATGGTAGACAACCAAAGGTATCTTGCAATGAGTCACTTTAAACTGTCATAGAAAGGGTCAGTATGTAGATTACCCCTTTCTATGAGAGATAAAATAAAAATGGTTATATTTTTCTCCACCAGAGAAAGTGACACTCTGACCACCCCCCAAGGCAGAGTTTTATTCTTATAAATATAGAATATACCAGAAATGAGCAAGGGCACTGCCAATGTCAATCAAAGCAACCCAATATGTGTTCAAGAGTTTCTAATCGTCTGCTCCCCCATTTTGTGTAGTGGGGAAAGGATAGTTTTTATGATCACTGCTTTGCATGGGATTACCAAAATATACCCCTAAAATCAAGAGGAGGAAGAAGCCCCACTTGATTTTGAAGGTTTGTGTGAACCCAAATTAATAATATAAATGATAACTTCTAGTTCGCATGTGTGTGTGCGTGATACACATTTTACGTTATGGTGGGTGAAAAAGGCAGCAAGAAACCTCCAGACAAAAAGTGACACGTGTGTTCATTTGCATGTCATTTCCCAGAATCCCTTGCTGCAGTGGAAGAACTGTATGCTGGGCGATAATGGTGAAAGGCAGGGTTGCAGACCTGTCTAAGACATGTGCATGTGCTCACATGTGATCTTTTTATTTGCGGCGTGTGTGTATATGTGTGTATATATATGTATATATATATATATATATATATATATATATATATATATATATATATATATATATATATACATGGAGCCCATGTGAATGGATATTCCAGGCAAAAGGTGACACATTGTGTGCTCATGTGCATGTCATCTCCCAGAATCCCTTGCTGCAGTGGGAGCACTGTATGCGAGGTGATAATGGTTGAAAGGCAGGGTTGCAGACCTGTCTAAGACGTGAATGTGCTCACAAGTGATATTCTTTATTGGCTATATGCTAACGGTGGAGGTTTTCTGTCGCCTTTTTCACCCACCATAACTTGAAATGTATATATATATATATATATATATATATATATATATATATATATATATATATATATATATATATATGTATATATATATATATATATATATATATATATATATATATATATATACATATATATATATATATATATATATATATGCGACAGAAAACCTCCACCGTTATATATATATATATATATATATATATATATACACACATACACAGACATTGTACTCATTTATTCCGCACTATCGCAACTGGACTAACACGGCTATTTTCTGATATATATATATCAGAAAATAGACGTGTTAGTCCAGTTGAGATAGTGCAGAATAAATTAGTTCTTCAGTATTTGGTGATACCTTTTTTATTTACTAACAATTTATGTCATAGGACAAGCTTTCGAGAGTTATCCTCTCTTCTTCAGGTCAGCAATACTGATATACAAAGGAATCTATGGCTAAAACATATATATATATATATATATATATATATATATATATATACATACTGTGTGTGTATATATATATATATGTATATATACATACTGTATGTATGTATATATGTGTGTGTATTACCCATTTACCTGCTCCTGTCATCTGTAGGCTCCGATAGGGAGGTGATCTTCTTTGCAGCTTCTTTCTTTGACGTGAATTAAATGACAGTGTATTTTTGGCATTATTTCACTATCCTTTGTTCCTGGGTCTGGATAGGATTAATGCCAACGCTGGCATAGCATCTCGTTATTGGAAGTTATCTGAACGTTATACTACAATAACGTTCCTTTAAACCTATGCTAATGAGATGTAGTTTGGAGGTTGTAGTAACGTCTGTTCCTTCTTTAGGAGCTGTCTGGATCTGGATCTGTGTTGTAGGTTTGCCTTGTGCTCCCTCTTGTGTTTAGAAATAGAGCGACTGCCGTGCTTTTTGAAACTCAAGAAAAGTGGTTGAAAATAAGTTATTTAAAACAGTTAAGTAATTTCAATATAGCAGCACAGAAGATTTTTTTTGCCCCAGCTGCGACTGTGCTGCATCTTTAACCAATACTTACTGTGTAAATGACATTAACATTTCTAATGTGTAGCATATTACTAAACACATCTCTGTCTACAGCTCATTTGATAAAAACTTTGTTTATCAACAAAGAGGAATCGGACCAATTGAGGAAAGCACTATACTTGTTGTCAGCCAAAACAGCTCTACAGTGCTCAAGTCAACAGGCAAGAATCTGTAAGTGATTAGTCAGGTTGTTTTATTTTCACCTCTTAATGTTCACCATAACTTGCATGAGTATACATTGCAGTTCCTGCGGTAATTGTGCACATTGGTAAATTGTGCCCCTAAATCAAGGGTGGGCCACACCAGTCCTCAAGAGCCACCAACATGTCAGGATATATCTACTTCCGGACAGGTGGCTCAATCAGTGGCTCAGCACAATGTCATCTCCCGATGATGATGTGGCTTTTTGTTGGTCGCTGGAGGCAAGTCTGACTCCACCGCAGCGTTGAGTCCTTTGGGCAAGTATACTATACAAGTATACTTGCCCAAAGGAATTGCCAGCAGCGTGGCATTTTACTTTAAAGTGGCAGTTTTCAGCATTATTTTTAACCCAACTTCAAAAAATAAACAAGCAGCATGGAGTGATAATACTGAGAAATAGAAATATCACTTTAACCCCTTTGCTAGTCATAATGGTGTTTCTACGATGTATTTCAGACCCCCATGGCAGTGTAGTATGTGATAATAAAGTAGAACATATTTGCAGAGCATCACCTGCCTACAATGCTTTCTAATTTACACCTCCCCTTGCTCTTGCCTTCAACCCATAGTTGTAAGCAGATAGAGAAACTGTATGCACAGTAGTGTTTTATACTTTTTGCTCACTGGGGGAGGCTGGCGAGCATTAGTAAGTGTCAATAGTTTTTATTGTTGGAGGGATCCAATAATGCATTTTCAATTTCTGATTTGTAAAACAAAGAATATTAAAAGGTTCAAATGGTTGGATAGTTATCCTGTAAAGTTATGATTCCCTTAATAGTTTTCAAGTGGAAAGTTTCTCTTAGGTCCTCCAATCTTATATTGCGCACATAATATCACACAATTTGTTCAAATTATAAGGTCCAACCAATAGACCTAGTCAACCCTGCATGTTCGTCTACTTTTATTTTCTGGTTAAGAATTTAAATTCCTAGCACCCCCCTTTGAAACATACTCTCAGTTGAGCAGGTCATTCCACTTTTTGTTTATAGTTATATAGTCTTTAAAAAGCTCTGCTCGTTCAACTTTTTGTTTTCAAAATTGCTTGAACCAGAGGTCAGGACCTCTACTACTTTGCTTCCCCTTGCTAAGGAGTTATTTGTGTCCAACATTCCAGGAGCAGAGACTAGCAACAGATGAGGAACTGGCAGAGAGACAGTCGGTAATTGTGACGTTTAAGGTTACTGCTCTGATTAAAAATAATGCTAATTCTCAGAAGGGCAGGTGCAAACAGGAACAGTGTTAAAGAAAGAGGGGTTGATAACTCTTTAGGAATAAAAAAAATATGCATAGTTTGTTCCAGGAAATCTTTTCAAGGAATGCAAAAGACCCATTTGACTATTAAATTATGTTATTTACATAGCCATAATATTTATGAATGAGCCATGGGAATGTTCTGCAACTTCCACTTCACAAGAGTTGTGGGTCATGTCCTGTAACCAGAGGTTTATAGGGTTCAAAGTTTGGGGTACTCTTCTGATTAATTACGACCACATAAAAAGGACTGGTTTCACACACGTGTAGCTGACACAAGGAATCTTGGCAATTTGGGTATAAACTCTCATATTACGAGGTAAATAATTTATGATTGTCAAAAAATAAACAAATGGAGCAAAACGGAAAATATAGTAATGCTTATTTGCCATTTGTCATTCTTATGACTAACATTTTTATTTTTCATGTGTATTTGCAGTTTTTATTTGCCACATGGTTTAAGTGTCGATAAAGACGGGAACTATTGGGTCACTGATGTTGCTTTGCATCAAGTAGGGTTTTCAATTAAATGTAATACAGTAAGACGGGAAAGTGAATGTAATTGTTTCATATTTTTCAATAAGTCATTGCTAGACCAACATGTGACATGTCATAAGTTAAAGCAATAATCCACTAATAGGTTTCACCTTTTTTCTCTGGTTTAGAAGATACTTGAAAATAAATGTTTATTCAGTGTATGAAAATACAGATCCCAACACAGATTTCTTTGCAGTTTTATATATAATTTATTCTTGTAGCAGTTTACAATACCAAGCTTCAGTTTGTATGGGCAAGGACAGGTTAACAATGGTGAACAGACTTGGGCTACAGTATATATTTTCTGTTCTGTTCTGATGCATCTACTAACAAGCATGATTCATATAGTAATTTGTAGCCACTAAATGAACCTATTACTATTAAGCAGTAATAAGATTAGGAAGACGAGCCTTGTATAATAACAGAAAGAACAAAAACAAACCAAAAGCCTGGGCGTACCGCCAGTGTTCTTATCTAAACCTTGGATACGTGAGATGTTGTGTACTCAAAATGTACTATTAACAATTCACTTGGTCTAACTTTTCTATGAAATAAGTTTCCCTTAAATGTGTTCTTCTTTCTAACATCCTCAATCAGTTTTTACAAACTAACACTGCAGAATAGTCTGGATTACAAAATTGATACAAACAGACAACATTTATTTATTTACAAAATGTTTTACCAGGAAGTAATACATTGAGAGTTACATCTCGTTTTCAAGTATGTCCTGGGCACAGAGTTATGATGGCAAATACAGTTAGGTCCGGAAATAATTGGACACTGACACAATTTTCATAATTTTGACTCTGTACGCAACCACAATGGATTTGAAATGAAACAACCGAGATGCAATAGAAGTGTAGACTTTCAGCTTTAATTCAAGGGGTTGAACAAAAATATCGTATGAAACGTTTAGGAATGGCAACCATTTTCATACACAGTCCCCTTATTTCAGGGGCTCAAATGTAATTGGACAAATTAACACAATCATAAATAAAATGTTCATTTTTAATACTTTGTCAAGAATCCTTTGCAGGCAATGACTGCTTGAAGTCTGGAACGCATGGACATCACCAAACGCTGGGTTTCCTCCTTTGTGATGCTTTGCCAGGCCTTTACTGCAGCTGTCTTCAGTTGTTGTTTGTTCGTGGGTCTTTCTGCCTTAAGTTTTGTCTTCAGCAAGTGAAATGCATGCTTGATCGGGTTGAGATCAGGTGATTGACTCGGCCATTGCAGAATATTCCACTTCTTTGCCTTAAAAAACTCCTGGGTTGCTTTCGCAGTATGTTTTGGGCCATTGTCCATCTGTAAAGTGAAGCGCCGTCCAATCAATTTCGCTGAATTTGGCTGAATCTGAGCAGACAATATATCCCTATACATTTCAGAATTCATCTGGCTGCTTCTGTCTTCTGTCACATCATCAATAAACACTTGTGGCCCAGTGCCATTGTAAGCCATGCATGCCCATGCCATCACACTGCCTCCACCGTGTTTTACAGATGATGTGGTATGCTTCGGATCATGAGCCGTTCCAAGCCTTCTCCATACTTTTTTCTTCCCATCATTCTGGTACAGGTTGATCTTTGTTTCATCTGTCCAAAGAATGCTGTTCCAGAACTGAGCTGGCTTTTTTAGATATTGTTTGGCAAATTTTAATCTGGCCTTTCTATTCTTGAGGCTTATGAATGGTTTGCACCTTGTGGTGAACCCTCTGTATTTGCTCTCGTGAAGTCTTCTCTTTATGGTAGACTTGGATAATGATATGCCTACCTCCTGGAGAGTGTCCTTCAGTTGGCTGGATGTTGTGAAGGGGTTTTTCTTTACCATGGAAAGGATCCTACGATCATCCAACACTGTTGTCTTCCGTGGACGTCCAGGCCTTTTTGTGTTGCAGAACTCACCAGTGCGTTCTTTTTTTCTCAGAATGTACCAAACTGTTGATTTGGCCACTCCTAATGTTCCTGCTATCTCTCTGATGGATTTTCTTTTTTTGCAGCCTAAGGATGCCGAGTTTCACTTGCATTGAGAGCTCCTTTGACTGCATGTTGTGGGTTCACAGCAGCAGCTTCCAAATGTGAATGCCACACCTGGAATCAACTCCAGACCTTTTACCTGCTTAATTGATGATGAAATAAGGAAGAAATAGCCCACACCTGTCCATGAAACCGCTTTTGAGTCAATTGTCCAATTACTTTTGGTCCCTTGGAAAAGATGGGGCTACATATTAATGCGATGTAATTCCTAAACCCTTTCTCCAATTTGGATGTGAATACCCTCAAATTAAAGCTGATAGACTGCACTTTAAGCCCATATTCATTATTTAACTGTATCTTGAATTTATTTTGTTACACAGCCAAAATAACTAAACTTGAATCAGTGTCCAATTATTTCCGGACCTAACTGGGTAACAAATACATAGTTACATGAAGTGAGCAGGGTTATGCATTATATACAAGACATTGCATGCACAGTTAGGATATTATGATTAGGGTATTATTATTATATGTTATAGGATATATTTTTATTTATATATATATATATATATATATATATATATATATATATATATATCTATGTGTGTGTGTGTGTGTGTGTGTGTTATAGGTGTATGTAACAGTTACAGACCAGATTAAAATGCGAGACAGCTTTAGTTTTGAAATCCATATCTAAGTTCTTTCAAATCACTTTAATTCAATTTACATTACTCGTCTGTAATGAACCTGCATTTTTCATGAGTTTAAAATGGCTGTAGACAGCGAGATACCTGTGTCCAAGTAATAGTTGTTACCTATAAGATCACAGCTGCTGATTTTCTTACGTACAGGTACTGTAGCTGTGCAGCAGCCATCTTGTAATTGTTCAAATGCCCTTATCTCTTTTGTACTAAAACGTCTCTATGGTGACCTTGTGCCTCACCGGATTTTAGGTATAACCAACGCACTTGTACACAGTGAATTCACTTAGTTTGCCCATAAATTGAATGGGTGGGTGCCTCAGAAACGTGGTCGGACTCCGGGCCCAATGAGAGGTTTGAGAAGCACTGCCTTATCTTAAATAGAACAATATAGTGATAATTTAGAATACAACAACGTGGGGAGTTATCAATCAAGGTTTTTAGTGTTTTTAAAAGTTCTTAGTTTTGCTTCCTTTCATGAGATATACAATTTTAAAGCCTACTTTTCTTTCCTTATCTGCAAAGATATTTAAGCTGGGACCACAAGGTAAAGAGTCTCCACTCTTAGTTCTGGGTAAAGCATTTCAACCAGGAAGTGACCAGAAACATTTCTGTCAGCCAACTGATGTTGCAGTGGACCCAATAACTGGTAACTTCTTTGTATCGGATGGTTACTGCAACAGTCGGATCATGCAGTTTTCACCCAATGGGATGTTCATCATGCAGTGGGGAGAAGGTAAGTCACAATTGTGTAATGGAAAATAACAAAGCCAAAATCATACAGCTATGTACTATGTAAGGTTTATGCATGCGTTAGAATCTAGTCATCTTTAGGGAAATTCTCCAAGGTCAGAACATTTCCTCATAATATTGGCATGAGGAAATTTTCGATGGTGTTCATTTATTAAATCTTTTTTTTTGGTTTTGGATAATGAGGCTCATCAGTACTGTAGTCAACATCTACCCCATTGTATGTGGGTGCAAGCAAAGATCAGAATACATTTGAAGTCTCTAGTAGTTTGAGTCTTTAGAGTTTGAAGGTACATTGTCTTGTGCCCTGCTCCCATTAGTTGAAACTTAAATACTTTAAAAGGAACAACTTTCACTCTGATTTTAAGAAGGGAAAAAAAAAAAAATCTACTCGCCGAACAAAATAATCTACTCACCACCTAGTACCACACGTGTAGATCCAAAGCCAGGGTGTAAAGCGCACAGCAATAAGGAGGAGCAGGTCTTGCAGAAAAAATAGTCCTTTATTTAATTCATGGTGTGGGACAACAGCAAACCTTCAATGCGTTTCGTTCAAGGAACTTTATCAAGAAGTGCTGGTTAGGTAAAAAACTACAATTTATATACAGCTGACTGCCTTATTTTCGCGCCAATCGTGACGTCATGGTTTGTTTATAAGCCACTCAGAATCGTTATTCTCGCGCATGCGCGCGGCGCCAGCAACTCTATCATACTCTCTATGGTGTTTTGAGTCCTCCGCGCATGCGCGCGGCGCCTGGGTATCAGGGGGTATGCTGATGATGTCTGCCGAGTATTTCAGCTTGTACACGCCCGTGGGGCGGTCCTAAGCGCAATCCACGCCTCAGACTCATCAGAAAGACTCCCCCTCCTTCCATACGTCAACAATCTCAGTGATCTCTAGATGTTATAGACCTCCGCGCATGCGCGCGGCGCCAGGGTGTCAGATGGCCCACTCCTAATGTCCGTCAAGCACTGCCGCAAGTGAATGCAATGCATGTCCCTGACTATAAGAGTGAAGCCTCCCCACTCCAAGTACCGCGCGAGCGATGAGGTACTAAGTTGTCAAATCACATCCCTACTACAATTAGGCTATAAAGGGGCTATAAAAAGCCACTATAAGATAAATAAACGGAATAGATTTGTTATAATGGCAGTAGGCTGTATATATAAAATACCTATAGGCAATATATGTATATAGATAAACAATAACACAAATGCTTATGGTAAACAAATACAATAAAATACACATTTTAAACAGAAAAAACATATATATAAAAAACACAGTTTATTGTTTTAAAATATGCATTTATCAAAAAATGTTTAAATGATAAACACAAAATAATAATAAAAACATTTTATAAAAAAAGCAACAAATATGTCTCGTGCCTTAATTACAGCAAATTGCATATCCCACTGGATGAGAGTAATAATCATATAAGTATCATGTAAATTGTTAACATCAATCTAATGTGTGGTTACATACACATGTACATTAATTTTTGCTGATTATCTTGACCATGACTTAAAAAACTTCCAATTATCAATATAAGTTATCAAATCAAGATAATCAGTGATGAGTCAAGAGGTGGAAGTCATGCTGATAGTTAAGCTTCTTATTTTAATTGTCTCATAAACATTAAACTTACTATTTTGATTATCACGTAAACATATTCTCAATATATGAAAACCTTTTGGTGTATTTCTATAGGTCGTTCCAAAGTAAATGATACTCATTTAAGAAAATGGTTAATGTTCCATTCTATATTTATTCCATCGGGGAACCTAGTTCTTAATGTAAATATCCAATAGGATTCTCTGCAATCTAATGTTTTCACAGTGTTACCCCCTCTTTCTTTTCTGATTATTTTCTCGATACCTACAAATGAGAAATTACTGATGCCTCCCTGCCCACATTCTGAAAAATGTTTGGAAACAGGGTGTTCTTTATCATTTTTGCGTATCAACCTGCAATGTTCCTGCATCCTTACTTTTAATGCCCTTGTGGTCCTACCGACATATCTCTTCCCACAGCCACATGTAATCAAATACACTACAAATGTAGTGTTACAATTGATGAAATTATGTATAGTATAGCGTTTATGTGGACTGTGGGAAAAGACATGTCGAGCTGGTTTCATGAATTGACACATGTTGCACTGATTACATCTAAAGGATCCCCTTGTCACAAAATGTTCTGATCTCTTTACTGGTGTTGATACTACACTTGGTGATAAAAAGGTAGCTAGTGTCTTAGCTCGTCTGTAGACAAATTTTGGACCCTTATCTGTATATTTCTTTAAGATTGGATCCATCCGTAACAATTCCCAGTGCTTATTCACATTCTTATTTATTTGACTGCTGGATTTGCTGTATTGTGAAATACAGTAAACAGTGGACATGTTATGTCCTCTTTTCTGTCTCTTTTTGTTTCAGTGTATACAATTCCCCTCCCCTTTCTGGACACAGACGGCATTACTGTAGCTCGTTCAATTCCTTTGACCTCCTGTAGTGTAGTCTGGAGGGTCTCCCTGTCGTATCCTCTCTCTATAAATTTATTTGTCAGCTCCTCAGACTGAGTAATGAAACTCTCAAAAGTTGAGCAGTTCCGTCTCAGTCTGAGGTACTGGCCTTTGGGTATTCCTTTGATCACCGACCTGGGGTGGCAGCTGTCCGCTCTGAGAAACGAATTACGGGAATTTGGTTTCTTGTATATATCCGATTGTATTTTTTGATTGATGTCAATGTAAAATAAAATGTCCAGGTAGCTGATGTGATGAGTATGGTAATTAACAGTGAGTTTGATATCAAAAGTGTTTTTATTTAAATATTCTATAAATTCTAATAAAGTGTCCGTGTTCCCGTGCCAAATAAAGATGAGGTCATCAATAAACCGTTTATAAAAAATAATATTGTGTCTATAAAGATTTGTGCTTCCAAAAATAAATTTATTCTCCCACCACCCCATGAAAAGGTTGGCATAGGAGGGGGCAAAACTTGTCCCCATTGCCGTCCCCCGAAGTTGTAAATAAAACTTGTGATCAAAAAGAAAATAATTGTGCGTGATTAAAAAAAGTATTGATTCCATTATAAAAGTAGTAGTAGGTAATGAGCTGCCTGGACATTTTATGAAATGGCGGACAGCCATCATGCCCAGATCGTGTTGGATGATCGAATACAGGGAGACCACATCCATAGTAACCCACAGGTAATCCAGAACAAAGGAGGGTAGTTTCCTAACAAAGGGCTGCAGATATGCATTCACATATTGAGATAGACCATCTCCCAAAGATCCAATGCTGGAGACTATTGGCCGACCAGGAGGATCGACCAAAGTCTTATGGATCTTTGGGAGATGGTGATAGATGGGGATGATAGGGTGTCGATTGATAATGAAGTCTGGTTCATTTTTGGTCAAAACATGTGTAGCTGTTCCTAGATCTACAAGCTCAAGTAGTTCCCTCAGAAAATAATCCGTGGGGTCCCGTGGAAGCACAGAATAGGAGGACACATCCTCAAGTTGGCGAAATGCTTCCTTGAAGTAGTCAGTCCTACTCTGTACCACCACAGAAACATTGCAGGTTGATACGCAAAAATGATAAAGAACACCCTGTTTCCAAACATTTTTCAGAATGTGGGCAGGGAGGCATCAGTAATTTCTCATTTGTAGGTATCGAGAAAATAATCAGAAAAGAAAGAGGGGGTAACACTGTGAAAACATTAGATTGCAGAGAATCCTATTGGATATTTACATTAAGAACTAGGTTCCCCGATGGAATAAATATAGAATGGAACATTAACCATTTTCTTAAATGAGTATCATTTACTTTGGAACGACCTATAGAAATACACCAAAAGGTTTTCATATATTGAGAATATGTTTACGTGATAATCAAAATAGTAAGTTTAATGTTTATGAGACAATTAAAATAAGAAGCTTAACTATCAGCATGACTTCCACCTCTTGACTCATCACTGATTATCTTGATTTGATAACTTATATTGATAATTGGAAGTTTTTTAAGTCATGGTCAAGATAATCAGCAAAAATTAATGTACATGTGTATGTAACCACACATTAGATTGATGTTAACAATTTACATGATACTTATATGATTATTACTCTCATCCAGCGGGATATGCAATTTGCTGTAATTAAGGCACGAGACATATTTGTTGCTTTTTTTATAAAATGTTTTTATTATTATTTTGTGTTTATCATTTAAACATTTTTTGATAAATGCATATTTTAAAACAATAAACTGTGTTTTTTATATATATGTTTTTTCTGTTTAAAATGTGTATTTTATTGTATTTGTTTACCATAAGCATTTGTGTTATTGTTTATCTATATACATATATTGCCTATAGGTATTTTATATATACAGCCTACTGCCATTATAACAAATCTATTCCGTTTATTTATCTTATAGTGGCTTTTTATAGCCCCTTTATAGCCTAATTGTAGTAGGGATGTGATTTGACAACTTAGTACCTCATCGCTCGCGCGGTACTTGGAGTGGGGAGGCTTCACTCTTATAGTCAGGGACATGCATTGCATTCACTTGCGGCAGTGCTTGACGGACATTAGGAGTGGGCCATCTGACACCCTGGCGCCGCGCGCATGCGCGGAGGTCTATAACATCTAGAGATCACTGAGATTGTTGACGTATGGAAGGAGGGGGAGTCTTTCTGGTGAGTCTGAGGCGTGGATTGCGCTTAGGACCGCCCCACGGGCGTGTACAAGCTGAAATACTCGGCAGACATCATCAGCATACCCCCTGATACCCAGGCGCCGCGCGCATGCGCGGAGGACTCAAAACACCATAGAGAGTATGATAGAGTTGCTGGCGCCGCGCGCATGCGCGAGAATAACGATTCTGAGTGGCTTATATACAAACCATGACGTCACGATTGGCGCGAAAATAAGGCAGTCAGCTGTATATAAATTGTAGTTTTTTACCTAACCAGCACTTCTTGATAAAGTTCCTTGAACGAAACGCGTTGAAGGTTTGTTGTTGTCCCACACCATGAATTAAATAAAGGACTATTTTTTCTGCAAGACCTGCTCCTCCTTATTGCTGTGCGCTGCACACCCTGGCTTTGGATCTACACTCTAATACAGCTGCACGCTTTGGAGGGGAGACTGGGGAAGAAAGAAGACTCAGTGAGTACTAAACCTGGGGCTACCTAATGAGGAAAGAGAGGGCTGTCTTTGGCAACCCACTCCTACCTTCAGGGTACCTTTGCCCATCCAAAGGCACAGTACCATTGCAAAATATAATTATTACCCAATATACTCCCCTCCTTTCACATAGTCCCAGCACTGTTGAGCACCATTACAAACATACTAGTACCACACGTGTGCTGCTTGGGCCAATAGGAGCTCGCCACGATGTTAAATCCACTCGCCCGGGGCGTGCAAATGTATAGGTTTGTCGAACACTGTATATATATATATATAGATATATATATATATATATATATATATATATATATACTCTATCAAATGGAAATATTACTGTGTGCTCATTTGTATGTCTTAGACAGGTCTGCAACCCCGCCTTTCACCATTATTGCCCAGCATACAGTGATTCCACTGCAGCAAGGGATTCAGGGAAATTACATGCAAATGAGCACACACTGCCAACTTCTGCTTCAAATCCATTTTGACATAAGCCTATGCTTGCTGCATTACACAGCTTTTCAGCACAGCCTAGGTTAAGATCCATAGCCAGTAAACATACCCACAGACAGCTGTTTCGACCTTTTGGGTGTGTGGCTGGTTATAGTGGCTTTGCAATTTGAAGCTTGTATAGGTATCCACCACACATTAGTTAAGTTATGACAAAAACCCCTCCGCTAACATCCAGACACCCAAACCTTAATGGTCCCAGCTGTGTGGCTGGACAATACTCCATCCTGAGGCATACTCTATCCCACAATGAGCAGCCACTTTACCTTTTGCTTTAACATTGCCCCTTATTCCCTCCAGAGTGTAAGTTCTCAGGAGCAGGGTCCTCATTACCTTCTGTATCTGTGCATGTTTGCCCTTATTTTTATGTAATTCTATTTGTGATTTATATCACTGTACCCCCACTGTGGAATATATCTGCACTTTGCAAATAAACTATAATAATAATAAATGTAAATCTTACATTAGTTTTTCAGCCAATCCTTTCTATTGTTTATAGGCATCTGAAAATAACTAAATTGATTGAAATATTAGGTTGGCCATAGCTATCTAAGCCTTCGCAACTGCACAGATGTGTATATATGTGCAGTTTAATACATAGCAGCAATCTCCCCTGTACCACACTCTATTTATTTCTGGGAACCTCAGTTCCTGAGATATTTACCTTTTTATGTGCCTGTATTTCTAGTCCCTGTTAGGAAATAACTACTGTATGGCTACCATCAAAGAGTCACTCCCATGGGCCAATAGCAAGCCACGGTGTTATCAGAACATGGCATTGCAGCTGCCTATTGGATGATCTCGTCAGCCATCTTTGATTTTTCTTGAATTTTACCAGCACCTAAAAATGTAAATATTCAGGAATTGTTGGTGCTAGGAATGTCACAGTTAAGCTCCAGAAAAACCCTGGTTCAAATTGTGCAAAAAAACATATATGGGATTACTGCTTTAATATACAATTAGTATAAATAAGGTGGTGGTTGATTACATTTTATATATGCAATTGTCATTTCCGCCTACAGAATCTTCATCAGGCATAGCTACTGCACCGACACACTTTATTCGAGCAAATACCCGGTATGTACCTGGCAGATACCTGGAATGCGCCACTCCTAACCTCTGACAAGCCCCGTTGCATTTGCCTTCCCAGCCTGGGTTCATGCCTGGCTGATGGGCGGCTGATCTGTTAAATGATAATGATTAGGATTTAATAGGCTGCAATGCTTCGCGTGTCTACCAGATGGCATAAATTCATGAATTGTAATGCAGTTTATATATATATACTGTGCAGTATTGCAGCCAGCGGGAATAAAATGCTTCAATCCCTGCTTGGAAAATAACTCAATGTACTCGGGCAGAAAACAGTCACAAACCTCAATACACCCGGGTATACCCGAATTCGTGGGACTAGCCAAGCTCGAATAAAGTGTGTCGCCAGTGTAAACCAGGTCAGTTCCGTATCCCACACAGCCTGACCATGGTAGCTGAGCAGGGCCAGTTATGCGTGGCCGACAGAGAAAATGGACGGATTCAATGCTTTTATTCTGAGACTGGACAATTTGTCAAAGAAATCAAACACAAGCTATTTGGAAGAGAAGTTTTTGCTGTCTCTTATGTACCAGGTAATCTTATACAGCTTCTGCAGCATACGTGCTTTAAATGAATGAAATCATTTCTTTCAAAATAGAAATGCAATAATTACAACATAGCCAGTAGATTACCTTTGCCCATCCATGCTTCTGTACCTCTAAACTATCCTATGTACACAACTCATACATAAAGGGTGTTATTTTATTGTGAGCTTCACTTTATGAATAGCAGATTTAGAAGGACAAGTCACTTGCACATTGTACTGAATAAAATATAGGGTAAGTCCCTAGGTAACCGAGGCTACTACCTGGGCACGGAGTATAACTTCTCCACTTGATTGAAGACAGACACCAGTGTTAATGATAACTAATATTATAATAAACCTCCGGTACTCACTCAGGGTGTTGGGCAATGGTGTATACCGGATAGAAGTACTGAGGGACACCTCCCGAGGGGCGCCCCTAAGTAAGTCACGGCCCGATCACCAGACGCCTCACCTGTCCCCTGTGTACCGCGTGGAGGTAATCAGCCGGTCTGTACTCACAAAAAGCCATTCCCGTTAGGCACCGGTAGGATCCTCTGGCAGCTTGTGTCCACGCTGTTTCTGGTGTCGGCGTGCTCCAACCGGAAGTGACGTCGCATAGAGAAAAAAAGGTTTGGTTGCTCCGTGGTCACAGCATCTTCAACAGCCAACGCATGGATGATAAAAAACTTTATTGGCAACTAGCAAAGAACATCAGCACGAACCACTCTGAGAGTGGTTCGTGCTGATGTTCTTTGCTAGTTGCCAATAAAGTTTTTTTTCATCCATGCGTTGGCTGTTGAAGATGCTGTGACCACGGAGCAACCAAACCTTTTTTTCTCTATGCACATTGTACTGGGCAAATCCAACATTTTATGTCTTCTATTTGTATAATGAGAACTCTCAAGTCGAAAACATAATTTAAAGTGTTGGAAGTACAGTATGGTAGCATCGCTTCTTTATTTACACCAGGCCTGCACAACTCGTAAAGTGCGAAGGGCCGAACTGCTCCAAGGAAAAAAAAATTGGGCCGCACGGGTAAAATCATCATCATCATCATCATCATCTCTCCTCCAGCACCTCTCATCATCATCATCATCATCATCATATCTCCCCCAGCACCCCTCATCATCATCCTCATATCTCCCCCAGCACCCTTCATCATCATCCTCATATCTCCCCCAGAACCCAACACTATCAATCTTTGCGATACTCCCCATCTATCGCTCATACCCCCATCTCTCCCCCTCACCCACACACATAATACCCCCCTCCACATCAAACACACAATACCCCCCTGCACACCACACACATCCCACCCACCCCTGCACTTCACACCCCTTTCCCCCTTGCAGCTCACATCCCTCTCCCCCCTTGCAGCTCACATCCCTCTCCCCCCTTGCATCTCACATCCCTCTCCCCCTTGCAGCTCACATCCCTCTCCCCCTTGCAGCTCACATCCCTCTCCCCCCTTGCAGCTCACATCCCTCTCCCCCTTGGAGCTCACATCCCTCTCCCCCTTGCAGCTCACATCCCTCTCCCCCTTGCAGCTCACATCACTCTCCTCCCTTGTAGCTCACATCACTTTCCCCCCTTGCACCTCACATCACTCTCCCCCCCTTGCAGCTCACATCACTCTCCCCCCTTGCAGCTCACATCACTCTCCCCCTTGCAGCTCACATCACTCTCCCCCTTGCAGCTCACATCACTCTCCCCCTTGCACCTCACATCACTCTCCCCCCTTGGGTGAATGACGGTGACTGGGTGGGAGACAGTGACTGGGTGGGAGACAGTGACTGGGTGGGAGACAGTGACTGGGTGGGAGACAGTGACTGGGTGGGTGACAAAGACTGGGTGGGAGACAGTGACTGGGTGACAGGGTGACTGGGTGCTTGACAGAGACTGGGTGGGAGACAGTGACTGGGTGGGAGACAGTGACTGGGTGGAAGACAGTGACTGGGTGGGAGACAGTGACTGGGTGGGAGACAGTGACTGGGTGGGAGACAGTGACTGGGTGGAAGACAGTGACTGGGTGGGAGACAGTGACTGGGTGGGAGACAGTGACTGGGTGGGAGACAGTGACTGGGTGGGAGACAGTGACTGGGTGGGAGACAGTGACTGGGTGACAGGGTGACTGGGTGCTTGACAGAGACTGGGTGGGAGACAGTGACTGGGTGGGAGACAGTGACTGGGTGGAAGACAGTGACTGGGTGGGAGACAGTGACTGGGTGGGAGACAGTGACTGGGTGGGAGACAGTGACTGGGTGGGAGACAGTGACTGGGTGGGAGACAGTGACTGGGTGGGAGACAGTGACTGGGTGGATGACAGTGACTGGGTGGATGACAGTGACTGGGTGTGAGACAGTGACTGGGTGTGAGACAGTGACTGGGTGTGAGACAGTGACTGGGTGTGAGACAGTGACTGGGTGTGAGACAGTGACTGGGTGTGAGACAGTGACTGGGTGGGAGACAGTGACTGACTGGGTGGGAGACAGTGACTGACTGGGTGGGAGACAGTGACTGACTGGGTGGGAGACAGTGACTGACTGGGTGGGAGACAGTGACTGACTGGGTGGGAGACAGTGACTGGGTGACAGTGACTTACCTTGACCGGGTTGGTGCAGCTTGCCGCCGGACGCTTTCCCCTCCTGCCCCCGATATCCCTACGGTAGCTGCCCGGGATGGGAGGTGGGCTTGGGGGCGCGGGCTGGGGGTGGGGGAGGGCACGGGAGGTGAGCTCGTGAGGGGGGTGGCCACGGGAGGTGAGCTCGGAGGGACGCGGGAAGCTGGCGCGGTGAGAAGCAGACCGCAGGAGGAGCCGAGTTACTTATTAATTATTACTTCCCCTCCGTCCCACGTTGGGAGCAGGGGGGGGGAGCGGCTGCAGAGGATTCCCCCTCCATCCCACGTTGCGAGGGGGGAAGCGGCCCTGCGCATGCGCGCTGGGACCGCAGGGAACGGCGCCATTTAAAAAAAAATTATTTAATTAATTTATTGGCGCCCGGCCGGATTCATTGCGTGCCGCACAGAGAGGCCATGCGGACCATATGTTGTGCAGGCCTGATTTACACACTTACAACTCCATTTTCTTGTTATTGAAAAAGGGAATTATGTTAGAAAGACTTTCCCAATTTTTGTTTATATAAAACAGTGTGTACATTTAAATAAAACTGCTGAAAGAGTTTTGTCTCCGTTTTCACTACTGCCACTAAACATGGGGTGCAGGTGAAAAAGGACTTGTGCGGCCCTGTCTCAGGGTGTTCCCATATTGTCAGGGGGCCATTGCCATGACATTGCAGAAACTTGCTTCTTACTAGACAGTGTAGATAGAATCACCCGGCGCTCTTGTGAAAGTGCAATGAAATAAAGAAGTGCAATTTTAAAATTAGTGATATAATGTGATAATATACATAAATCAATTAGTGAAAAGTTATGACCGGTGTCTCACCAGCTTCAACCCACGATGAACCCTCCTGTTGGATTCTTAATGCTGCTGGTTTGTTGAAAGATGCGGGGAGCTCAGGAACCGTTACGTGGAAAAGAAAAATAGAAATATATAGTGCAACAACGTATTGATAATGTGTACTGGGTAATAGAATATAACACTTTATAAGTGTACACTCACACTTTTCAGTAATTAATACAGCGTTTGTGCCCCTCTTGGGTACCGCTTGGTGGTGATAAGGTAGAACTTGACAGTTGTATCAGTCCTCTAGACACCTCCGTGATTCAGATGGACGTGTGGAGCAATAAGGTAAACACAAAGGGAACGGATTTCATGTAGGGAGTAACACTATATTTGCAAGTTAAAATGAAGATACAAATGACCACTCACATGTAGCCCCCACAGAGAAATACATGGTACAAAGTCTGTCCTCGTGGATACCGGCAAAGCAATATTGGGTGTCGGATAGAGGCTTCTTGCATCAGCTGCTGCGCTCACACCGGCTGGCAGGTGCTTCACTTCCGCGTCCTCACAAATATAGTGGCCACTCGAGATACATTGTATACACTCCTTGATGACCTGAGATTAGATTCACAGCAGGAGAGACGAGGGCTACTGTCATGAGAGACCAAGACTAATACCAGGGATAAATATCGCCAGACTGAACACCAGAGTTTATAAAATTAATTTATTGGAAAAACATATCCACAACTATACAAAAGACACAAACATCACACATACCCAACTGTGGAAACTGGGGAGTACCCTGCCTAACTAGTCGCAGGGACCCACTTGTAGAGGTTTCCCCTGTTCTCTCTTCTTGCCCAGTGCCTACAGGACTGTTTTTTCAGGCCAGAGACCAGCACTGGCTTGGCCACTGCAGTTTCTCCCTGTCTCAACACCTCTGTAACTCTCTGCAGGCTCTGTCTGCTAGGGGTCTCCCTCCCCACCTTTTTGTACACTTAAAACATAACATTGCAACACTCAGGGCCAGGAGCTGCCTACATGCCCGGCCCTGAGTGGTGGGTAGGACTGCAGCACAACATTTGCAACAATTCTATGCAAAACTATTAACCCCTGATTCCTGAGGTGCTGGAACCAAGCAAAGACATACATATCTATATATATATATATATATATATATATATATATATATATATATATATATATATATATATATATATATATATCATACAATACAATACCAATGTATTACTGACAGGTAGGGGTAATGGCAGACTTAACCTTTATAAACAGCAGCCATATTTCCCCCTACCGTCACACCTCCCCCCTTAAGCGGAGAGCTCTGGGGTAGCGACCCCAACGAGTTCATCCCCAAGTGTGACACCTGAATGTCAGAGCTAAGCCGGCCCGGGATCGTCCTGCCGGGAAAGTCCATCGGCATTGCCGTGCTCACTCCCTTTTTTGTGCTGAACGGTAAAGTCATATTCTTAGATGGTCAGACTCCACCGCAGCAGCATGGTACGCCGGCAAACCGATTATGGATGTTGGCTAGAGTCTTCTTGCATCAGCTACTGCTGCTGCGCTCACACCGGCTGGCGGGTGCTTAACTTCCGCGTCCTCACAAATATAGTGGCCACTCAAGATACATTGTATACACTCCTTGATGGCCTGAGATTAGATTCACAGCAGGAGAGACGAGGGCTACCACCTAAGAAACGATGCACTTCAGCTTGCATGAGGATAATAATGCACATAATATTGAGTCAGTCTGCACACTCCTCACTGAATCAATAATAAGATCACTATGGTAGTGGTTGGATTATGTACTTACCTGGTTCATCCCATGATGACTCAGCTCTGGTAACCGCAGTTTGAAGCAGACACCTTGCTTCTATTGCCCTGGTAAGATCCCGTTGGTGTCCAGCGAGGAACGCTCCGTGAACACAAACTAGCATATACTGTAACAGCGCATTGCTACTTAAGACATCACAGCAGCAGTGTAACACTGTTGCAATCTCATAGATGGTTTAAAGCATTATTACCAGTGGGATTCAGGCAATAATATCAACACTGCCTATTCCTTCCTAACTCATAAGAAGCATATATTAGCGCTTAGTATTATCAATATTCAATATATATTGCTAGTTGGGACATGCCCTCACGTATGTAAAGGGGACTGTTACCAGGCACAAGGAGGTTATCCGGTTTCTTGTAGTGTCCTAGTACAAGGAATACTGAGGACGCGAGTCACGCACAACCAACACACAACATCTACTCATACAATTCAGTCTACCCTCAACAGCCAATCTAATTAAGAGACTAGTGTTGTATGGATTCTCATCCAATCACGAGGAGGGTATTTGATAGAGAGGTCACTACCCCTCTAAGGTGGTTATACTATAACACACCAACTTTTTTGTTTGTATGTGTATAGGTTTTTATACCGCGCATTATTTTATAGATTGCGTTTAATAAAGAATTCATATTTTAATTTCATTCAATAATCAATTCACACACAAGGGGTTATACTATTTGTATTAGACATTTTCATTCATCAAACACTCAATATCAGTCCTGTCGCAGTGAACACGTTTACATGCATAGGAGAGTGCAGTGTAAGGGGTTCTTTCATGCAGAAGTGCCGCAGTTTCTAGGGTAATACTCTGCACTTTCTGTTTTCAATAGTGTCTTATTAACCCTAGTGCACCCCTACCTTGGTAATAGGCAGAGCGGGTGTTTCAGTAGTACAGTATTGCTCATATTGGTAAATCCCTCTAACACATTTAAAAACATTACGTTTACAAAATTATTTAGAAATACTTAGGTTATTGAGGCCTTTAAAAAAATAAATGTCATATGTTTAACCAAATAAAGACCATCACCATCTCACACATAATTATCGCCATTATAATAAGCCCCAGTCATGTCAATTTAAAATAAAAACCTGTAAATACAAGTGAAAGGTCGGACTTGACCTTTCATAAGTTATTTGCTAATAATTCAGCACCTTTTCCTTAAAGGTTTAATTTAACCATCTGTTCCATGAATCGATCGGCAAGGAATTTAGACACTTCTTTTGAGCAACTGCTGGGTTGTAACTTTAATTTACTTCATAATTAAATATTGATCCCTGCTTCCCAGTAGTGAAAAGGGGTTTACAGTGAGATGAGAAAGGTAGTTGGAATATAATATCAACCAATACAAACTTCCCGATGAACTCTTAAATATAACTCCTCTGCTGCTAGAAGGCTCTGCAGTCCCCTGTGCACCCCTCTTAGCAAGGTAATAATTATTGTTTGAGTACTTTAAGTACACATGCACTTAAAGAAGAGACCGGTGAGGTTTGGAAAGCTCTGCACACTATCATTTAATTTAAGAAAAACTCAGTCCCTTAAAATGTCTCACAACCCCAACAAACCTATGCTTCTCAAGGACCAATATGGCTATTAGAGCTTTGAACTATGAACTCTTACAAATATACAAAGCTGTTAAATATATTTTAAATGATGAAACATCCATTTACCTTTATTTTTTGCTAAAGGGGCTTTGCAGTGCATTGTTGGGCTTTGTGGATGTGAAGTGGTGAGGAACCGTAATGAATGTTATCTTTGCAGTAATGCAGCATCCTGCAGTGGAGTGGTTAAAGCCATACTGTAGTTAAAATTTCCCAATTTACGTTTTACACACAATATTTTTTTCAAACATTTGGCAATAGCTAATAAAAACATTTGGGCTCATATTTACAAAGCCGTACATTGGCTTTAAGATGCCTTACTGTTTAGTACCGCTTATTATATATGGCTTTTGGTGTTTTAAAGATATAAACAAACTAGGCACCAAGCCATTTGTTTCAACAGATCTTCAGTTGATCACTAGTGTAGTGATGGCATAACTCCAATCCACTCCCGGTCGTCGACAATTGCAGAATAGTTATAATTACATGTAAAGATTAATACAGTGATTAGAGGTCTCACATTTTGCTGTTGAATATGAATTCGAAGAACAACTACCATAGCTACTTTAACCTTGGAAAATGCAAGCAAACGTTTTGTAAATGACCTCAGATGATTAGTACAGCAATGGGTTAAGTCCGTCAAGCAAGTGTAGTAAACATTATGTCTGGATGCCATTTTTGCCCTCAGTGTTGACTATCTTAGACTTGTAGGTCCCTCAAACACTGAAATTGTTAAATAAAGCCATTTGTATATGTTTCCTCTTTTATATTTCTGTGATATTAATTCATACAGGCTCGCAAGTTACAGATAATTCCGATCTTCATTTCAGGTGGCATATTGTATGCTGTTAATGGAAAGCCATACCTTGGAGAAACTACACCAGTACAAGGCTTTGTAATGAATTTTTCCACTGGGGATATCATAGACACTTTCATTCCTGTTCGAAACGTTAATATGATTTTCAAATTGATTTTTACTTTATAGAGTTTGCAAGCAAAGCACATTAAGATCATCCATTTCCACCCTTTGTCATTCCTTACTTTGGGGTATGTCCGTTACTTGCCTGTATATTGTAGTTGTCTGTGGGCAGTAAGGCTCTGGGCAAGCCTGGGCTCCAGTCACTTAGAAGTTTTATTCATTTGATATAGTGCTATCAGTGCATGTCATTCATAGAATGAAGGTGTCATACTTTAGCCAACTGTGCCATGAAAATACGTGGAAAAGATACATTTAGAATGATAAATCAGAGTGAAACTGTAAACTTAAATAGGAGAATCTGCATGTACCTTTCTATGTAATGTCAAGATGAATAAGCGATGTAGAAAGTCACATATATTGAGTGTCCAGGCAAGGTACCGATATGCAAGTATCACCGTGCACTACTGGCTCAAAAGATGGTTTCAAAATGCTGTAGCTGGGCTATGTTTTACTACTAATATGATGGCCACTGGCTGGTCCCATATTTTACATGGTCTGGGTTTATTTGGTTACATTTCAAACTGACTAAACCAAAGATGAACATATAATAGTAACAAATACCTAACTGGTATTAAATTGAAACTAAACCGAAAGTAAAAGTAATATGACATTATACATATAATTAGAGATGGGGGATTTTTTTGTCTGAAATCCACCTCAGATTAACCAGTTCAAGGAGGAGAAAGAGGAGTTCAATTTAGATGTGTGTGTGTGTGTGTGTGTGTGTGTGTGTGTGTGTGTGTGTGTGTGTGTGTGTGTGTGTGTGTGTGACTCTGTGACTCTGTGACTTAGTGTGTGTGTGTGTGTGTGTGTGTGTGACTCTGTGACTGAGTGTGTGTGTGTGTGTGACTCTGTGACTCTGTGACTTAGTGTGTGTGTGTGTGTGTGTGTGTGTGTGTGTGTGTGTGTGTGTGTGTGTGTGTGTGTGTGTGTGTGTGTGTGTGTGTGACTCTGTGACTGAGTGTGTGACTCTGTGACTGAGTGTGTGTGTGTGTGTGTGTGTGTGTGTGTGTGTGTGACTCTGTGACTGAGTGTGTGTGTGTGTGTGTGTGTGTGTGTGTGTGTGTGTGTGTGTGTGTGTGTGTGTGTGTGTGTGTGTGTGTGTGTGTGTGTGTGTGTGTGTGACTCTGTGACTAAGTGTGTGTGTGTGTGTGTGTGTGTCTCTGTGACTGAGTGTGTGACTCTGTGACTGAGTGTGTGTGTGTGTGTGTGTGTGACTCTGTGACTGAGTGTGTGTGTGTGTGTGTGTGACTCTGTGACTGAGTGTGTGTGTGTGTGTGTGTGACTGAGTGTGTGTGTGTGTGTGTGTGTGTGTGACTCTGTGACTGAGTGTGTGTGTGTGTGTGACTCTGTGACTGAGTGTGTGTGTGTGTGTGTGTGTGACTCTGTGACTGAGTGTGTGTGTGTGTGTGACTCTGTGACTGAGTGTGTGTGTGTGTGTGTGACTCTGTGACTGAGTGTGTGTGTGTGTGTGTGTGTGTCTATATCTCTATCCTCACACCTCCCTCCGAATAACTTGGGAGAGATGCCAGTGCTCAGATGAGGTACCTTGGGAGATAATGACTATGCAAAGTATATTTAAACGAGTCACATACCACACTTCTTAAAATGAATTCAATAAGATATTGAGTTGACAACCCTAAGGCAACTAATAACTGGAATGGTGTTCTGTGTCAGACCTAACAGGACGAAAAACGCACAACCACTACTTTTCTAGGCAGCACCTCTACCATTGTGAGCTAAACCAGTTGATGGCTAGCAGTGCACACTATCTGCTAACCGTATACCACCTCCAAGGGATATCTATTTTGTTGATTGTGATCTTGAAAGGACTTCAAGCAAAAAGTAATGGATGCTATGAGTTAAGACTAGATGAGATTACATAAAACACAGGTTGTCTCACACAAGCAAAAACAAGGCGAAGCACATCAAATAAAGCAGATGTGGAGATACAGTAATACAACAAAGTGAGCTGTGACTTGAGTTAGTACTTCTAATCTTATACAGCAAAAGATAAAGATAGTGGTCCACATTTATTAAGCAGTGTTAATATATTTATAATTTATATATGTTAATAATATATATTTATTAAGCAGCCATAAGGCACGTTTGGTACTGGAATACATTACAGCCTATTCAATTAAATTATCAAAAGGGGAGAAAAAACGGAGCACTACATCCAGTGCTGGCAAGCCAGTGAATAACAACAAGAGTGCGTTCCCACAATGAAAATTAAAGCTTATTCATCATTTGAACAATCCTTTAGTGTTGCTTTTTCTACTACAGAGCACCATACAACATATTTTCATATTCAATTAAATGGACTGTAAGGTGTCTTCCCATGCCAGAAGGTGTCTCATGGCAGGACTGCTTAAGGTTCTCTATTCCAGAAGAGGTTAAAGTGCTTTGTACAGGTATGAACACTGAATGAGAAGTAGGGCCCAGATGTATGCTATGACAGGAGAGTTGGTCATCAGCTGGTTTAGCTCACTCTACTAGCGCTGCTGCCTAGAAAAGTAGTGGTTGTGGGTTGTAGTCCAGCTGAGTACACCATTCCAGTCACTAGGTGTCTTAGGCTAAAATTATACCAGATGTCGCTGAGCGGCAGTGTGATCCGGTGACGTCATCCTCACGCTGCCACCGAGCGGCATCAGAACAAGCAGAGGAGACAGGAGAGGTGGCAAGGAGGCGTGGCGTGAGCAGTTAGCCCTCATTGGCTGAACCGCTCACGTGACACGACCGTCGCCTGCCAATAACAAATTCCTCTGTCTGCTCACCACTCTGCAGCCCTGCAGTTCCAGGCAGCATGCACGTCGCTCAAGGTATGTTTACTTAAATTACAATGCTTTTTGTTTTTGAGCCGCCAGCCTTTTTTTAGTATGATCACGGCCTTAGGCTTCTCCACCCCGCAACTACTATATTTCAGTTGTTCAAATCTGACTTCAGATTTTTAAGAATTCGAACTCTGATTCAAGACAGAATCTTGCCGGTTCCGGGGTATCCGCTCAGATTTTCTAATGCCAAATTCGCTGACGGATTTTGATTCAGACAATTCCACCCATTTCTACATATAATACAAATGAATGTAGGTAAGATGGATTAGTGATGATTTTAAAGTTCTTTGTCACACGCTGTTACTTTTAAAAATCAGAAGAAAAAAGGGGAGTAAAGCAGGGGCTAAAATGTATGTAAATCCTAGACTGATATGGAAGTCTTGCATTTACTAAGCAATAATTTAATAGAGCATTCTATCCAACATTCCCCCCCCCCCCCTTTTTTTTTATGGTCATGAAGTAGGGGGTCCCAGGAGCTGAAATGTGTTTATTTTAGCACCCTGTGGTTCCCGAGATACCTCCATAAGTGCTGCCGGTTACTTCCTGGTTCTTAAATCTCTTGTGGCACATGAATCAATAGGAAGCAGGAGATTTAAACCTTTTTTGAAAGGATTTTAACGTTTTTAAGAAAATGTAATTGAAAACAAGGCTATCCAGGCTATTTACCATCAGCCTGTGTTTTCATTGAAAAGTTAATTTTTACATATTTGAAATATCTAGCAATGCAGAAATATGAGGTAATTAAATATTTTTACCGTATGAAGCAATAATAGTGTTGGTTCTTAAAGAAGACACTTGAATGAGAACATATGTTTTCTGCATAGATACACATTTCTTTTTAGCATTGGTTAAAACATCACACTTCTTGCA
The DNA here is from genome assembly GCF_040206685.1 of Ascaphus truei. Lineage (NCBI taxonomy): Eukaryota > Metazoa > Chordata > Amphibia > Anura > Ascaphidae > Ascaphus > Ascaphus truei. The sequence goes on from NW_027455750.1 coordinate 506,333, forward strand.
CGTGTCTTGTTACTGTTGCAGAGTTTTGACATGCCCCATGACATTGCTGCCTCGGACGATGGAACGGTGTATGTTGGAGACGCACATGCCAAAACGGTGTGGAAATTCTCTCCTACGGAAAGTATGTTCTGCACCCTCTGTATTTCATACCTGCTTCTTCCTTACCAAGTGATGAAATAGTTATGTTGGTGTTATATCCTTATCTAACTGTGAAATTCACATGGAAAACAAAACAGATGTTTTAAAGAGTCTACATTGTCTGAAGCTGAAAGTCTTGTCACAATATTTCTTACTGTTGTATAGATCCTTAGTAACGTGTAATTAACCATAGTTTATAGTATGGGTTTGCTTAGAATTTTAGACATGTGTGGGTGTAAAATACTTTTGGGTTTCTAAGATTCCCTAGTACACAAAAGAAAGAAGCAGATCTGGCAAGGGAATAATGGGTCTGTTAGATAGATGGCTCCTTCATTAGTGAGATGACTGTGGGAATAGGAGCTGTTGTAACTGGGGATATATATGATCCTTCAGTGCAAGAGGGGCACAATAGTTATTTTTTGCCATACAGTACAACATAGTATTTTCCGTGGGGGAATCACTCTTTAAAGACCCCAATGATGCGCCCATGGTGGTGGCGGCGGCGCTACGTGCGCACATGGCCAGATCTCTTGCCTAATTTCCTATTGCAGTTCCTCCAGTACCCGCTGCGCCGGACGATGATGTAGCGCGTCGACGCTGCTACATTTTGGATATGCAAAAAAATTGTCATTCGTGTGATGTCAGCGTCACTTGAGCTGATTCAACCAATGAGGGCGAATCAGCTTGTGGCGCGTCCATGACTCGATCGCCACACGACTCCGATCGCCTCCCCAATCTCCTGCCCAATCTCCTGCACACATATCGCTGGGGCTGCAGAAGCGCGGCTTAAATCGTGATCCTGGAATATTTATACTGTAGATACATTAGCTATTTTAAGGATGGCTTTCATTTTGTCTTGTTTTGGAGGGTCCAAATTTTTTTTATAGAAAGTAGCTTAGATTGTAAGGCAGGAATTTCTGTTCCTTCTGCCTGATTTTATGTTTGTTAGACTTTGGGGCCTATGCAGAGAGCAGCGCTATTTCGAAATTCGCCATTTTTTGGAGAAAATCGCGCAGAAAGCAGCAGAAAATGGCAAGTTCCGAAAAACGCGCCAATTTTTCTTTTCTAGTTATAAAACTCGCCTCGCGGCTGGCGAGAACCTCAATCTCGCCAGTTTTAAAAATATCCGTATGCAGAGAGGCGCGAACGGCATCTAGCGGCTGTTCGCGCCAATAAAATGGCGCGATTGTCTCAGTTTTAACTCGCCAGAAAAAACTGCCGCTCGCGGCCATTGCAAAGGGAAAAAAAAAAGGCGCAAATTTGTTTTAACACATTTCTGAAGCGCGCATCTCGCCAATTTAAACTCGCCACACGCATCCATGTTAAACATAGCAGAATTCGCACTTTTCTGCATATGGAGATTAAAACTCTCCAAAAAAGCTACTTTTTAATAAATTCGCCAATTTTAAAATTCGCTGCTCTCTGCATAGGCCCCTTATTGTGTTATAATTCCCTTACTGTATAGTCTCTTTTGTAAAGCGCTGTATAAATAGAAATATACAGTACATCCATACATATTTTTTCTTTTCAATCTTCACCACATAATTCATTGTACAATACTCCAGTAGTTTTCTGATTTGGAGAAACAATTAGTGTAGTTAAAACATTTTTTGCTGGTCCTTCTAAATTCTCATGTTATAGCAATCTTATACTATATTAGTGAAAGCACTGTATGTTTGCCTGCCTGCATGCATGCATGCCTGCTGGATGTCCGGTGTCCCTAGGGGAAATGTCATTGGTCCCTTGGGCCGCCCCCGCACACCTCTCATTGGCCTGAGGCGGAGTGACGGCCCAAAGGACACACAGGGACACAAACACACACACAGGGACACACACAGGGACACACACACGGACACACACACGGACACACACACGGACACGGACACGGACACACACACGGACACGGACACACACACACACACACACACACACACACACACACACACACACACACACAGGGACACACACACACACACACACAGTAGGGGGGGGTGTACATTAGCAGCATGTATAACCCGGGGGGGGGGGGGCCCTCCACACCCGCGCGCACCTCCTCCTCTCCCCGTGTCTCCCGCGCTTTCAAACCCCCCCCCCCCCCCCCCGCGCCGCTACAGTCAGCGGAGGAGCGAGTGCCCGGGACACAGCGGAGGAGCGGCCACAACAAGCTGCCTCCCGCCTCAGTTCCACGTGGGAGCGGCCGGACGGGTGAGTGAGCGGCCTTCACCTCCCCTCACCCCCCTTCACCTCCCCTCCACCCCCCCCCCCCCCCCCCGGCGCCGCTACAGTCAGCGGAGCGAGCGAGCGCCCGGGACACAGCGGGGGAGCGGCCACAACAAGCTGCCTCCCCGCCTCAGACCACGTGGGAGCGGCCGGACGGGTGAGGGAGCTGCCGGGCGGGTGAGTGAGCGGCCGGACGGGTGAGTGAGCGGGCCGGACGGGTGAGGGAGCGGCCTTCACCTCCCCTCACCCCCCTTCACCTCCCCTCACCCCCCTTCACCTCCCCTCACCCCCCTTCACCTCCCCTCACCCCCCTTCACCTCCCCTCACCCCCCTTCACCTCACCTCCCCTCACCCACCCCTCACCTCCCCTCACTCCACTTCCCTTCCCTTCCACCTCCCTCCACCCCCCGCTTCACCTCCCCTCCACCCCCCCTTCACCTCCCCGCCACCCCCCTTCACCTCCCCGCCACCCCCCTTCACCTCCCCTTCACCCCCCCCACCTCCCCTTCACCCCCCCCACCTCCCCTTCACCCCCCCACCTCCCCTTCACGCCCCCACCTCCCCTTCACCCCCCCCACCTCCCCCTTCACCCCCCCCACCCCCCCCCTTCAC